>NW_019384717.1:519613-548994 GCF_000671375.1 Centruroides sculpturatus | reverse complement strand
CATTAGGCACCATCTCTTATCTAACGTAATAATTATAACAATTTAATAATTTATTAAATAATTTAGATCATTATGGAAGAAAACTAGCCCAGAGTGGAACTATTTAATAAATTATTATAATTATTAGTTTAGATAAGAGATGGCGACCTAACAGCTACCTTTAGTACCAAAATACTGAGTTTCTAATTATTAATTATAGCATATTAATAGCTTGGTTAATTATGGTGATCATTTGGCTTTGTATCAATACATTGGGTTTTGGCAAGTTGATATTATTGTATGATAAACCTTAAAGATCTCTTTTATGTAATCTGAGGTGCATATAAAATCGGGGATGGGGAGTTGGAGTCAGGAGTTGAAGAGTCAAATCTTTTTATGAGAGTCAAAGTTGATTTTAAAAAATACCGAGTCAGAGTCGTATATTTTTCTGCTGACTCCCCATCCCTGTATAAAATTCCCTCTTATATTGTGCAAAAGAGGAAGGTTATTAATTTATCTAAATTAATACATTTTATTACATCTTAAATTATTTTTCTCATCCACATTTATTAGGAGAATGCAAGATGGTGTAGTTAAGAACTTTTATTTTTATGTAATTAATTCTTTAAACCTGGAAAATCTTTATCTGGCATTGACTGTTTGACATGTCTTTAAATCAATGTAAAAACAGCAAAATTTTTCAATGTTTATGAAATCAACTATCCCATCTTTCTCCACAGACAGGGTATGTTTTGAGGCAATATAGAGCAGTTAAAATTATAATTATGAAAAATAAATTCAAAGATTAAATGTCAAATTAGCTATGAAAGAATATTTAGGGTTTATTACAAAAGTATAAACTTTATACTACAGCAATATATTTTTGTTGGAGATATAAAACACAAATTTAGTGAANATAATGGGGATTGTGTGTATCTGCAGTGGGGTTGGACTGAATGACAATTTTACTTATTATTAGCATTTACAAATTTTTATAAAACTCATCCGTACCCTCAAAATTAAGCTTTTTGCCATTTTATAATAGTTAAAAATATAACAAGTTTTTTCAATAAAATATGTTAACAAATTGCACCACAAATTTTAAATGTTACTGGGAAAGTTGAGCAATTCAAAAAATTGGTTTACTTTTATATTGTTTACAGTAGCATTAACATCAGAAATCTTCAATATTTCACTCAAGATTCAAATTGTGAGAAAATTATGTCTTATTAGAGTAAACGAATTTTAAACACCGAAAATAAATAAAGTATTTTTGAACCTGTTGAAACCTGTTGAATCTTTCAGGACATTATTGCAAAAAAAAAAAAAAAAAGAACATGTCATTTATGTCCTCGGAGATGAGTTGGCAAGACTTGAAGGTATTTAAATTTCAAATATTTAATGAATTTGCAGAATTTGCTCTAAGAAAGTATAATTTTCTTAACATTTGAATAACCGTAACATGTTCTTTAAAATAGGAAACACCCAAAGTTTGAAACTAATGGTTTACTCTTACTTAAAACTCTTATCCTGCCTTCTAATGAGATTCTAACTTAACCTAACCAAATGCAATGAAATTTTATAGGGACGATCCTCTCATCTAGGAAGAGATCAGTGACTACTTCTGGTCAAATTAACTTCAACTCCCATCCACACCAGGCTTCTCTTTCTACCTGACAGGTAGGATGAAGCATTCAAGTAGGAAAATTACTAAATACAAAATTACAGCAAGCACAAAATATGTTTTTAGGGGTTTTTGAGGGTGCTGAGTTTAAATATTTGGTCTATTTTTACCATTTCATATTTGGCCATGAATGGTACATTAGTGTTAACATTAGAAAAAATTTGCAGTCTCAAATTATTTTTTCATGCTGGTGGAAGTCAACAACCGTTTTCTGTTGAAACATCAATTCCTGTCTATCCAACCAATGAAACTTCACTGTTAATTACTATCTGACTGTTATGATAAACATGGAGGCTAAAAAGAGGGCCTTTTTGGTAAGCCCATTCTGGGTTCGGCCAACAATTGGGCAGCTGGGTGGTGAGGGACGAGACCCTATAGATCTAGAGTGGTAAGTTTTCACTTTAACATATGGCTTAACATTTGGCCATCTCTCTTCGTTTGTTGTAAAGTAAAGGTAAGAAATAAGGTAACAATTTGCATTGGGGTAATGTAAATTGTTCTGTTTTGAGTCTGAACTTTGAAGAGACCATATTGCTTTAATATGATGGACATAAGTGAGTAAAAGTCCTACCAAAAAAAATAAAATAATTAATAATAAATAAGAAATAATTAAGGACAAGTCTCATGTTTTGAGCAATTTTGCCTTCACTTTTTAGAAGTCTAACCTTGTTGAACATTGTTTTTGAAGTTCTTAGCTTAAATGTGGGCATCCAAATTTAATCTCAATATTATAAAAGCAAAAGTGAAATGCAGAATTTGTCCACTTTCAACTTCCGTGCCCAAAGATGCCTTGTTAAGTATGTATGTATATCTCTCATCAGAAAAATGTTAATGTTGGAATAATTAGACTTAAGCAACTATATTTCTCTAAATTGTGTAATTTATTTAATTTGATGCATTTTACACTTGTTTTTCCACATAAATGCAAACTTCATTCATAATTTACTGTATACAAGTAATAAACGAAACAATTTATATGAATTGAATTATGGAAGATGGTGGGATGTAAAATAGTCTTATTAAAATACAAAATAATATAACATTTATTTGATCAAGAGATGGTTCAAATATTGTGTAAACTTCCCATGATGAATCAAAAATAAATAGAATATAAATTATTTTTAAAATTTATATTATTGTTGGTAATTAACTGTTCTCTGCATGCGGTTTAGTGGAGAATAACGCCTTTCTCGTTGTATTAACAAAGTCTTTTTATTGTCTTACAGCAGGCAAAATTGCTTTTCTATGCATTAATCATAATTAAGTAAAGATAATTAAAACTTCATTCATATTGCTAGATTAATGAAATGAAGAAGCATTTCAATATTGATTATTTTTTAGGATTTAATTAATTACTAGAAATTTCTCTTTTCATTAACTTTCTAAATACATTTTAAACACTTTTTCATTGCTATTTTATTATTATTACAGTTTCATTTCAAATTTTTCTTAATATTTTTCAACTTTATAATTTTTATTTTCCTGGCTGTTGTATAGAGGGAAAGTATGGCAATCAGGCAAGAAATGACCCCTCAGATTTTTACATTTTTGGATTTAGGACAACTTTAAATGTTGAGTACAATAAACTTGGAGGGTTTTTTGTACATATGATTGTGTGTATCTGTGTACTTGGCACTTTATTCACCCTGTTTGAAGTTTACTGTCAAAAATTTCTGAAATTTTGCAGAAAAGTTTTTTTTATTAGGGAGATTGATGCTATTCAATTTTGGTGTTTAAAGGTCAAGGGAGTCTGGAGATAATGGGGATTGTGTGTATCTGCAGTGGGGTTGGACTGAATGACAATTTTACTTATTATTAGCATTTACAAATTTTTATAAAACTCATCCGTATCCTCAAAATTAAGCTTTTTGCCATTTTATAATAGTTAAAAATATAACAAGTTTTTTCAATAAAATATGTTAACAAATTGCACCACAAATTTTAAATGTTACTGGGAAAGTTGAGCAATTCAAAAAATTGGTTTACTTTTATATTGTTGACAGTAGCATTAACATCAGAAATCTTCAAAATTTCACTCAAGATTCAAATTGTGAGAAAATTATGTCTTATTAGAGTAAACGAATTTTAAACACTGAAAATAAATAAAGTATTTTTGAACCTGTAGAATCTTTCAGGACATTATTGCAAAAAAAAAAAAAAAAGAACATGTCATTTATGTCCTCGGAGATGAGTTGGCAAGACTTGAAGGTATTTAAATTTCAAATATTTAATGAATTTGCAGAATTTGCTCTAAGAAAGTATAATTTTCTTAACATTTGAATAACCGTAACATGTTCTTTAAAATAGGAAACACCCAAAGTTTGAAACTAATGGTGTTACTCTTACTTAAAACTCTTATCCTGCCTTCTAATGAGATTCTAACTTAACCTAACCAAATGCAATGAAATTTTATAGGGATGATCCTCTCATCTAGGAAGAGATCAGTGACTACTTCTGGTCAAATTAACTTCAACTCCCATCCACAACAGGCTTCTCTTTCTACCTGACAGGTAGGATGAAGCATTCAAGTAGGAAAATTACTAAATACAAAATTACAGCAAGCACAAAATATGTTTTTAGGGGTTTTTGAGGGTGCTGAGTTTAAATATTTGGTCTATTTTTACCATTTCATATTTGGCCATGAATGGTACATTAGTGTTAACATTAGAAAAAATTTGCAGTCTCAAATTATTTTTTCATGCTGGTGGAAGTCAACAACCGTTTTCTGTTGAAACATCAATTCCTGTCTATCCAACCAATGAAACTTCACTGTTAATTACTATCTGACTGTTATGATAAACATGGAGGCTAAAAATAATCAAACTCTTAATACGATTTCCATTTTAATGTTTGTTCTTTCTTCTTGCCCAGACATTGGTCATATCCACTAGTGTATATATAAATATATAAAGAAGAATATTCTTTATATATTTATATAATATAACAATAATATAAAGTTCCATGGTTTATATATTTGACATTGTCAAGGTTGTTTTTATCAAATACTTATCTCCTTATTTTTAACTTGGAAATTATAGATAACAGATAGTGATAACTATAAAGCTCATTCAAATTAATCTTATCTAAAAATCACAGTAATATCAGTAAATTTAAATAAGCTAACAATGAATATTGTTAGCTTGAATTATTCTATTTTATTTTTAAGTTCTTTAATTTATTTTAGAAATGAAATATTTCAGGATTTTTAACACTATTTTTAACCTTCAAGAGTATAATGAAACAAAATTTAGTTGAAATGATTATTAAATTAAAGCAAATCCTGGTTAGATGCGTACAAATGTAGCTCTGAATGAAGCAGTTGAGACCTTATTTGAATAAAAGGATTGTAGATCATGTTCATAGGAATAAAAAAGTCAAAGGAATTGGCAGTCTTACATGTGACTCTTTGTGAGATGTATCCCCAAAAGACTATGAAGAATTTTGAAGACTGAAAAATGACAAAATTTAAAAGTGAAAAATCCGGAATGTTTTCTCATAGCAATGCTAAACATCAACTGTTTTCTGCTTTACTACCGTTAGCTTTCTGGGATACAATCAGAGTTGTGTTGCATGCTTTGTTAAGCCTGCCACTTATTTATTGACCAGTTTTGGGAGGCTGTATTGTGACAGTCACCTGTTATGTATTATATGTAAATATATTTAGTTATAGTTATTATTTGTATATATTTCTAGAACTTTCTGTCCTGCTAACCGGTTTATTGCCTAGAGGAACAATAAGTCCCAATGGGAGTTTGTTGTTTGGTGTTTGGTAGATGGAAGAAAACTGACACATGTTTGTCTGTATAGAAGGATGATTGAGAAGATTACTTTCAACGAACAAAAGGATAGAAAGATTGCCAGGTTGTATCGACTCCAAAGATTCTACAAAGCTTTGCCAGCAAAAAGGATTATCTGATATCATATTATATATATATATATATATATGTATATGATATCAGATAATTCTTTTTGCTGTTCTTTGGTACCATATCATAAAACAAGTGTATATATATATACTTGTTTTATGGTACCAAAGAACACAACATTGCCACCTACAACTTTGGGCTTTGAGGTACCTCTGCCAAATAACTCTTGTCATTCTCCTCTTTTCCTCTTATTCCACTCTCCTTTAGTTTTAATACAGGTTAAGGCATCACAGGTTTTTGCATTAAATATTTGTTGAGATTATTTACAGTTGTAATGGGAATTGTGAATTAAACTTGTTTTATATGAGAAACTTGGTTGGATTCCTTTGTCAACTCTAACATAATACGGTATCTTATGACTGGTCATACATAGACCATTGGTTCATTTCTTTCACTTTTTTTACTTGTATGGGCATGGCCTACAACTCTGATAATGTCCCAACCACCTCATTTAGAGCTGCATTGCACCATTAGATATACTTTTTATCATTATTGGTTAAGGCATCAAAGTGCATAACTTATAAGTTCTAAGAGTCTGTATAATTTACACATTAATGTTTTCAAAGACCATAGCTTTATTTTCAAATGCCACCAATCAATGGTCACTTTAGACATGGATCTTAGACTTTTTCTAGGACCTTATGCATATAAAGATATATTGCTCATCAACACTTGGTCCAGTATTCAAAATCTGTAGAGATTCTGGTTATAAACTATATATTGCCACCTTTGATATATATTAGTATGATCAATTTTTTATGTAAATTGCTCTCCAGATGTGCAGTATTCTATTGCCCTTCCAAAACAGTTAACCCCTTTAATATAAATGCCATGCATTCTATTGGAAAAGATCATAAAATGCTTTATATAGTTTAACCTTTGTCTTTGAATCTTCCTACAGACAAGATGTCTTGTGGCTTTTAAATTTTACACAGATTACTTACTCTAACAGTATCCAATACAAACTAGGTCCTAGATCTTATACAGTAAGAAGCATATAAAATGTACTTTATTGTACGATAATACTAAGCCAAAGGATCACCGTAATTAATTAGGATAGTAATATGGTGAAATTAAGTAATTTGGTACTAGAAGTAGACATTAGGCACCATCTCTTATCTAACGTAATAATTATAACAATTTAATAATTTATTAAATAATTTAGATCATTATGGAAGAAAACTAGCCCAGAGTGGAACTATTTAATAAATTATTATAATTATTAGTTTAGATAAGAGATGGCGACCTAACAGCTACCTTTAGTACCAAAATACTGAGTTTCTAATTATTAATTATAGCATATTAATAGCTTGGTTAATTATGGTGATCATTTGGCTTTGTATCAATACATTGGGTTTTGGCAAGTTGATATTATTGTATGATAAACCTTAAAGATCTCTTTTATGTAATCTGAGGTGCATATAAAATCGGGGATGGGGAGTTGGAGTCAGGAGTTGAAGAGTCAAATCTTTTTATGAGAGTCAAAGTTGATTTTAAAAAATACCGAGTCAGAGTCGTATATTTTTCTGCTGACTCCCCATCCCTGTATAAAATTCCCTCTTATATTGTGCAAAAGAGGAAGGTTATTAATTTATCTAAATTAATACATTTTATTACATCTTAAATTATTTTTCTCATCCACATTTATTAGGAGAATGCAAGATGGTGTAGTTAAGAACTTTTATTTTTATGTAATTAATTCTTTAAACCTGGAAAATCTTTATCTGGCATTGACTGTTTGACATGTCTTTAAATCAATGTAAAAACAGCAAAATTTTTCAATGTTTATGAAATCAACTATCCCATCTTTCTCCACAGACAGGGTATGTTTTGAGGCAATATAGAGCAGTTAAAATTATAATTATGAAAAATAAATTCAAAGATTAAATGTCAAATTAGCTATGAAAGAATATTTAGGGTTTATTACAAAAGTATAAACTTTATACTACAGCAATATATTTTTGTTGGAGATATAAAACACAAATTTAGTGAATCTCATCATCATCACCATCTCATGAACATGTGTCCATCGGTGACATATTACACTACATATCCAACTTTGCTGTGGATATCTGTATTTTGATTCAACAGAAAGTTATTCAGTGTCATTGTCATTCAAAGCACTCTTCAGCCATCTTCACTAATGCATTTCTCCTTTTCTTCTTTGTGTTCTGTCCTTTCACAACTTCCTGTTTTGGCCTTGCTCTCAAACTTTGTCTTATCTTACATTTTTTTGTTTCTTCATTAAGGTGGGGATAACAAATGAGAGACAATGAATTAACCCTGTTTTTTTTTATCTTGCCACAATATGTCATTTTGAAGTCTTGTTAAAGGTTTTTGTTAATCAATGATATAATAAAAGATGTTATATAGTCATATGAAGTCAAAAGCTCTCTCTTCTAACAAAAAGAATAAAAAAAAATAAAAACCCTTGAATTACTTACTTGCAGGCATTTCTGAAAACACAGCAAATTACATCAACATGGCTGTCAAACACATTGTTGCCTCTATAGGCTAAGAGTGCCAAATAACAGCACCAATTTCCCTCCATCTACTTCTTTCAAGTGTGCAGATTTAGTTGTAATATTTACTACTAAGTTACAGTATTTAATAAGCAAAATACATACTATACCCCATCTTTCCTCACTTGCCTCATTTCAAATAAACCATTATCACCTATTTAAAATTAGCACTTACTCTAAGTACTGAAGGAGTTGGATCTTCCTTCATTAACATTGATCCCTATTGTAGCAAGTACTAGTGACATTCTAATTTACATATTTCTCAAGATTTATTAATACATGAATTAAATTAATTAATGACAATTACCTTAATGCAATCTCCGTAGTACTGTCCACAAAGCCATTGAGATCAGTTCCTCCTCCACCCAAACCTGCAAGCATGAAGCCAGAAGCCAGTCTGCCCGAAGAAGAACTCTATACGGATACTGCGGCTCCAAGTGAAGAAAGGACAAGACCTGTGTCGATGATGTACGTTGTAGTATAATCTGTATATAAATTCATTGTTTATGTATATTTGCTTTCATTTGTATATTGAGAGCTATTTCTACAGTCAGTTATGTAGCTACATTTAGAAAATTGTATTAGTTTACTAGAATTTTTTTGATAAAGTAACTTGGGATGGGAGGGGCACCAAAGTCTTTCAGGCTCAGGTTGCCTAGAACCCTAAATCTGGGCTTCTGGCTATCAGAAAATTGTCTAAGATATTTGTGGTTATATTTAAGAAATATATTATTAAAGTTGATATTTTATTAATCGCTACATATTTTAATTACAATTATAGACCTGAATACACAGAAGAAGAGGAGCTTGGAAGTGGAAGAGAGAGTTTCGATCTAGATGAACTGTATGCTGATGGAGAGGCAGAAACACCGCTACTACCACCCTATCCGCCACCCATAAAACCAAGCAAGCCACCACCTGCCATTCCGGATGCATCTCCAGGTAAACAGATTTTGAAATATAAATCCTTTATAAAATTATAACAAAAGAATTTTAAAATTAAAATTAGAATTTTGATTTTTCAGATGAAGAACTCTATCAAGATGCAATAGAAGTGAGTAAAATAAACCAATTTTTTTAAATTTAAAGTAATCAAGGATATTTCTGAAATGTTAAAATCAGTTTAATTGCTCATCATAGCTCATCATAAATTATGCTTAAATATAAAAAATCAGGTGCCACAAATGTTTCATTTTCAAGTTAGAACAGTTAAAAATTTCCATTAAACAGCTTGATAACAAATGAAACTGCTTGCATACATGCATGAGTAATGAGTACAACATTTGCTCTCCACCTAATTTTTGTAGTATTTTTCATTTCCAAATACTTTTCATTGAATGGGTAAATCATTAAATTACACCATTCACTGTTGTGCTTCAGTTGATAGTTTTTGGAGTGTAAAAGTATTGATTGAAGTGGGAAAAGCAGTAATTAAAGGTTAGCAAACAGCAATTAAATATTCATCAGTTTTGTGTGAATTAACATTAAATTATGTATCCATTTGTGATTTAATGTGTGATTCTAACTCAAATCCATCAAATTAAAAGCCTTGAAACATATTTTGCACTAGATCTACATGTGTATATTAAGATAGTTTGTAGTTCTTGATATAATTGAGAAGAATGTTTATTATGGTATGTTCTGTATTTAGAGTAGAGCTGGCATACCATAGTTCAAATATGCAGAGGAAAAAGTAGTTCTTTTGTAAATAATTTATTTTTGACTCTTTCAGCCCTGTGGGCATTAAAGGGACTTTTTCGAAGCTCATTGTGGATTTAGTCAGGCCCCTTGCTCCAGTTGTCTTGCCCTATTATGGTGCAAGGGAGCCAGATGGTAAGGGATAAGATTTAACACATTTGGGGGCAGTCCACCCATGAAAAATTCTAGGGTTTGCCATCCAGTTTGATTCAAAGTTTCCAGAGTGATCATAGGCTGTCATCTTAATTACCTTATGTACTTGGCTGGCAAAGATTAGAATGATTGCTTAATTGTGGCAGCAGGGTATATTTTTAATATTACAGTATTCTGTATATTCCATTAAAAACTGTGAAAGCTTTAACCTATATGTAACATTAAGAAATAGAAAATATGTTTTCTTTTTTGGACAGTACTGACATATCTAATGAGTTACATGTAAATTAAGAATTCATCATTAATACTTTATAAATACCAAAAGTGCAACCAATTCTCCTAAAGCTTGCACTTCCTAATATTGCTATTGTCACATAGAGCTTCAGCTACTCATGCTAACATTGATATCTTTGATCTGCAATCTCTAGTAGGTCTGAAATTTCTTAGTCTCAATTAGCAGAGCTTTCAGAGATTTGATATAAGGATTGCTGAGGTGGCAAGGCATTACCAAATTTTTATGAATGACATAATCCAGATATGTTAGCCTATTTTCACTGTCTAATCACTTCTGCTGCAAATTAAATCATTCCAGTGAACAGAATTAGAAATTTAATTTTTTTGTGTCCTTTATGTGCCTTTCTAATCTTCTACTCACACTTATTAATACTGGAGTGGAAATATAGCTTCAAACCTTCTAAACAATTTTTCAGTAGTTTGATAAACCTTGATAATGACTAACATTTTCAATCATTCAGTTGGATCTTCTTCAAGTCAAACATAAACATTGCGTTTTTAAAAATGTTCCATTGATTGAATGCTTCTCCAGGTTAAATTCGCAATGACAGCATGCAGCAAATTTAACCTGTAGACACATTCAATTAATGGAACATTTTTAAAAATGCAATGTTTATATTCGGCCTGAAGAAGATCCAGCTGAATGATTGAAAATGTTAGTTGTTATCAAGGTAATAAGCCTACTGGAGAATTGTTTAGAAGGTACTACAAAGGTTTGGAGTTATTTTTCTAATCTTAGCTACAGACTGATTAAAAATTTGACAAATCTTCCATCTTGTTTAGAGAGTTTCTCCTCAGGACTACTCCCATTTCTATCTTCTTTCTGCTGATGCACTTGTGCTTTGTTTTCCCATCTTGTATAATTTTCTCTTGTAATTGAAAACAATTTTTTTCAATTGCAACAAGATTTTGATGCAATCTTTCTAAATGCTTAACTCTCTAGGATAATACTTGATTTGTTAACATATCACTCATTTACAATAGGTTGATCTTAATGAATCAATTATTCTGCCCTTAATTGAGACTTGTTAATAAGACAAGTCTCAATTAATATTTTATACTTTAAAATATTTTATGATAAAATGGTATGTGTGTGTGTATGTGCACTAGATAAACAAAGTGTCTTTATTATTTAAAGTATCATATTGTTTAATTTACTTTTGTGTTTCAAAACAGCAATGCAGCGTAATAATCAACACTTGGCATAACTCATTCATTTATTTCAGCTTTTGTTCAACAAAAGCTGAAATAAATGAATGAGTTATGCCAAGTGTTGATTATTACGCTGCATTGCAGTTTTGAAAAACAAATATAAAGATACAACATGGTTTCAAAATATGGAAAGGAAAAATAATTTACTTTTATTTTTTTAATTTTAAGTGTAGTTTAACAGCCGTATCATTGAAGACATTGACAGTAGACCAGAAAAATACTTGATAATAAGATGAGAAAAGTATTAAATTACAATTTCAATACTTGAAAAACAGGCTATATAACAAGTACAATAAGTTTACAAGGAAATGATATGAATCTAACAATTCTTTAGATTGAAAGATATTACAATGAGGTTTACATTATTTCATTTGTAACAAATTATATTAATGCTTCTAACACAATAAAGTGCTATAGCACTTTATTGTGTTAGAAGCATAAACAAATTGTAAAGCACGGTTTCATATCATCAAAATTATATTAACACAAAAATTAGCATTAGTATTTGAAGCAAAACATAATAAAGAACAAACACTTGTTTTTTTTTACAATTATCCCTAAGGTATAAATACAGAATTAGTACAAAGAAATATTAATTGTTGCTGTATTGAAATCTGTTTCTTTTGTTCAGGAAAGTGTACATGTAAGCCTCATAGAAGATATAAGTGTCTATTTTTATTCTTTTCCAAAGAAAACAGTAAATTTTGGCAAGGAACATTTAATATTTTAATCTTTTTCAAATGTTAGAGTTTCCTCCAAGACAAGCATCTATCTAACTTTAAAAGTACTCAGATGTTTCATTGAATTTTGTCTTTGTTAAAACATATTTAGTATTTGTAAAAATTAAACAAATATACCAATTCCATTGATTTTAGGTAAAAAAGTTGTATATTTAAAAAAGTAAAAGTTAAAAAACCTTTAAAACTTCTTGAAAAAACCAACCATGAGAAATTATCTTCCTCAATCTTTTACCAATTTCTGGGGAGACTTAATTAAAAACTATAGAATAAAAGAAACTTGTTAAAACAAAGTTGTATATCTATAGTTCTTAATTAAGTCTCCCCAGAAATTGGTAAAAGATTTGAAAAAAACCAACCACAAGAAATTATCTTTCTCATGGTTGGTTTTTTCAAAAAGTTTTAAAGATTTTTAACTTTCCCTTTTATATATACAACCTTTTTATCTTAAAAAAATGTTTTGTATTATTTTTTTTATTAATGAAGGTTTTATTTATTTCAAATATTCTGTTCCAATTCTGTTAACTTAGTTTTGTTTTTCCTGTTCAAATTACTGTGTTAATATATGTAGAGAAACCTTATAACAAGATTATAATTTTGGCAATAGTTAGCTTGTATTTGATTAAACATTATTAAAGAATTAGCTTTTAATTTTATATAATTTAATAAATCAGCACTGCTTAATTATATGCTAATTCTATTATTTCATGCTTATATTCTTAGGCAACATTTACATTCCAAGATGAGATAAATACCCTGATAAAACTAATAAAATGTATACAAAATTTGTCCAGAAAGGATCCAGCCATTTAATGTAAAAAAGTAACTTGCCTAGGACAATGGTGCCTTTATTCCCTTCAAAGTATCCTGGAAATGCTCTCACTTATTCCAACATTCCTTACATTTCTCAACTATCTTGAAGGTCTTTTTTTTATTGTCATTGGCTGCCTCATCACATTCTTCTTAGTCACTTACATCTTTTGATGGAAATTTTACTTTGGGGAAAAGCTAAAAGTTGCAGTGAGCCAAACCTGGACTGTATGTGGGCTGACAGATTTGAGCAATGTGATGTTTGCCTTAAAAAGCCTGTACCAGGGCTGAAGAATGGGCCAGGCACCACTTGCCCATAACTGTGGCTGTTTTCTTCTTACTACATCTCTTGGCTAGTGAAGGACTTTGATGTAGTATTCTTTAATTGTTGTCTGGCCTGGAGGAGCTTATTTGTGGTGGACACTACCTTCTAGATAAAAAAAATTGTCAACATTGCCTTGATGTTGCTCTGATTTTGTCAGATCTGCTTTGAATATGGAGACTCAGACTTTTCTTTCAAGGCTATAGCCATAGACTCACCACTTATCTCCAGTTATGAACTTTTTGAGGAAATCTGGGTCATTGTTAGTAGTTTCAAGGAAGTCCTGTGCAATTCTTGCACAAAATTCCTTCTGATCTTTTGATGGGAACCATGCAACAAATTTTGTTGACACATCTCTTGCCAAAATTTCTGAAACTACAGTCCTCAGATCTTGTTCTAATACTTTCACAATGTCAGTAATTGATTTTTGTTGACTGCAGTTTGTACACATTCTATACTTTAGAATGTTCTGCTTGATGAAGCCTTTCAGATCATGGATTCTCTCCAATAAATTTCTGGCTTCAATTAAAGAAGACCTTTGGAAATTATTATCATTTGAATAGTTTTTACACATGAATTTCCACAAAGACACAAGAACACAAGAAAACTTGATACAGATTGGCTGATCTAATCACTGTCATTATGAATGCATAGTATACAAGTTCATTTGGTGGCATCTACTACTGGCACATCTACTATTTTGTGAGTCTTTCAGAAGACTCACAAAATAGTGATTGTTTGTGCACATACAATATGGTCTCTTTTGTCAGACTGCCAACTTATATCAAGATCACATGAATGGTTCATGTCATCTATGCATGAAGATCAGATTATTATATTACACATATACATATAATATGATTACATATACTGTCTATGCATAGTTTATTACTGATGCATAGACACACATATTCATATAATTGTTCATGAAATGTTAATATCTGTTCTTTCCCAGGATATCATTTATTTATATATTTATTTTTCAGCCCGATCAAGAAGAATTTTATGAAGTGATGCCTGCAGATCTGAACCAAGAGTAAGTGTTAACATGTTAATGCATATTTTAGATCTTTGAGATAAATTTTGCATCATATTTTAAATGCATTCATTATTTTGGTATTATACTAAGAGCTAAATTTTCTTTTGTAGTGAACAAGAAACTCCACTGTACACGAATAGAAAAGATCAAGACAAATTACGAAGGAATGAAGAAAAGAGGCGAAGAAGAGAGCAGAAAGAACAAGAGAAAAGGGAAAAAGAACTAGCCAAATTAAAAAAGAAATTTGGGGTATTTATTATTATTTTGTTTTGTAAATTATCAGATACAAAGATTATTCTGAACATCCCTGTCATTTTCCAATGTCTGACAATTTTAGATTTATCCAGAATGGATACAGGTAATATACACATGGTACATGGACAAAAAGATGGTTTACATTCATTGCATCGTAAACTACCCATGTAGGCCATAGTACGTGGTGCTTTGTATTCAAAGTACCTTGAACTTGATAGTTTAGTATGTAGTAATGATTGAAAGTGTGGCTTTCAAACGACTGTGGTATGCACTCCACAAATGCTAATTTATAACTTTCAAAATGCACTCCACAAATTCTAATTTGTGGAGTGCATTTTACCATTCAGAGATCCTGAGAGAGCTTTAGATTTATGTTTAGAACTAGCTGTTACCCGCAACTTCACCTGTGGGGGTTTTGCAAGCAAACCCCATTTATATTCAGTATTTCAACAACCATAGTAATTGTTATATAACACCTATCTGAGAATGATGAGAATTGCTGAGAATCAAACAAACTATTTTCAATTTGATCAATTTTCTGGAATGTTTACAATTATTCTATAATTGAACCAATATGCAATAACAAATTCAAATTTAAAACAGTTCGAACATTTGGTTAAAAAATTGAAATATATAAAAATATTTATAACAATGTCTGAAATGTTATCAATTTAAGGTAAAGAATCAATTTCAAAAATTGTTCTTCAGGTTAAGCCTTAATTCTCTCTCTCTCCCCCCATGGGGGAATTTCGAAAAATCCCTTCTTAGTGTGCATTTTCATGACATACCCTGTGTACCAAATTTCACCTCTAGGTTCAGCAGTTTGCTCTGGGTAATGATGAATCAATTAGTGACTCAGTCAGTCAGGACAAGTAATTTTATGTATTTAAATAACATTGTTTTGTACGTATTCTAATAATGTCCTAATATACATGCATAGTTTACATATATGCACAAAAGTATGAAATATGTACATATGTATGCATACATACAAAGATTCAGAACTATTGATCAACTTTTTATTGTTGTCCAAGTTTCAGAATATTGCACACTATCTTTGCTATCAGGTGAAAATAAAAAAAACTCAGTGATTACCATAATTATTTCCCAAGAGTCTACTAATTCTTATAGGAGGTGCCATATGATGTCATTGTCAATGATGATAACAGTAGTTTATTTAATAGTTTATACAAATAGTTTTATTGTACATATAAATCCAACACTTACTCATAAGTAGATACTAGGCAACCAGAAAGGCTCATACTAGCAATATTGCATTCAGCACAGATTCTACTCTCTCCCTGTTTATAATACTTACTGTATATGTGGAGAGGTGGCTAAATTCCAAGATTTGGAAGATTTCTCAATTAAACACTTCAATTCTCTATTCGTGTAGCTTCTGGTCATTTTTAATTTTTGTTGCCATTTATATTTTTAAAATATGTTACAAAATCTAAAATTTATGCATTTTTATGACTACTTACTTCCAATTTCTGATTACTTTAGCTAACAGGAGAAGAAATTCCGATTGATTCAGGCCTGGTAAAAGCAGATAGCCATGGAGGACTGTTTCAACTTTCGGTGAGAAAGGGTGAAATTGTGCTGATTTTGAGGATGGAAAACAATCCTTCTGGAAAGTGGCTGGTCAAAAATGAAAGGGGGAAAAGTAAGCATAAATCTAATTAAATACCTCATGCAAAATAGTAATTTTTGTAGAAATTAATTCATACCTTTTTCTCTTGTTTCAGTTGGTTACGTGGAACTTACCAACATTGAGGTAGATGCTGATTCAATCAGATCTGTAAGCCAATACGCTTTGCTTCTGGCTAACTTCTTTATATTTTCATGTGTGCGACTAACAATTTATGATATAATTTAAATACTTTTTTATGTTTATATATAATTTATGTACAGTAGAATCTCTATTATTCCATTTTAAATACTGTATGATGTGTATTGTAATGTATGCAGTATTAGGGTAAGTAATGTTTATACATTTGTTACAGTTTTCCCAAATTTTCAATGATATTTTTGAAAAAATTTGTTTTTTATCTCAACTAAGAGTTTCACTTGCATGTTTCAACTGCAGTTCATGTTATCAATGTATTTTTATCATTGTAGGAACAATTTTCAGCAGTTTCTGATAGTGGCAGTGGGTGTGAAATTTTGTGGTGACATGACAAATTCACAAAAATCTACTTAGTGATTGCATAAAATTGTGCTTTTGAGCGAGCATTTCTGCCTTACAGATTGATTGGTGATTTCCTGTTGCATGGCAAGTGCTTGTAATGAGTTTAGAAGTTTTTACTGCTTGATGCTTGTTGCATCTTTTGTTATGTAGTTGAAGTATGCAAATGAAATATTACCATAAATTTAGTACCTTATGTGTAATGTGAAATTTAATATGTAAAGGTGATTTAATTGCCTACCTTTAGTCCAAATTAAGTAGCAATTATATATTTACATCAAAAATATGCTTCAGCTTTTCATTACTTAAACATTCTCAATTATTTTCATTGTAGAAACTTTTTTGCACTTCAAAGACAATGTAATTACAAAATCATTTATCTAACAATAGTCGTAGATGGTAGAAATTGCAACACCATTTTTATAAAACACTTACAGATGACTGTCACAAAAAGTAGTGCTGTAACTTCCATTGTTTGATAAGTAGTTTGTGTTGCATTGCCTGTTGAAGTGTGGAATGAGTGTTTTTACACTCCATTAAAGCAAACATTATCTTCTGTATATTGTACAGTATTATGTTTTGTATTGTCAAATGTTGTAAGAATAGATAATTAACTACATTATAAAGGCCCATAAACAACAATGGGTATTAAATGTTTGAGCAAAATAGTGAGTTCAGATATTAAGTTCATTCCTCTTTTGGGATTTTTCCTTCTAGCAATATCAGTTTTCATTCTGTGTCAAAGATCAAGAGAAGACTGTATCGGGTTTGAGTAGTCTTCTACTTGAACTCAATATTGTTTTCTCTTGATCACCTTTCTCAACATAGATTTTACACATAAAGACTGTGTAAAATCTGTGTTAACCATACCGAGTGCAAGAAATGCTACAAAATGGATGACATAACATTGTTTTAAGTATGAAAGACAGAGATTAATGTGAGCAAAGTACTGGATAATGGAGATTCTTCTGTACAATTGTTTTAAATTTATTTCCCATGTTTTCCTTGAAGTTTTGCATATTTTGACAAAGACTTCAGAAAAATTTTGCAGTGGATAGATGTGTTATTTAAGTGCATTTGTGTTAAAGCAAAACTTCTGAGAATACATGCTAAATACTTGTTAATTATTAACATAAATTAGCATTTAAGTAACATAGTTAATAGTGTCCAAACTAATGTAGAAAAATGGAAACCTAATTAAAAGTTAACAGAAAATTGAAATTTTTTTGGTAAAATACCATTAAATTTTTCATAAAAACATAACTATTATTGTAAATGCTTGGACATTTTTAGCTATTATTTTATTATTTTCTAAATATATGTGTTTTCAGTGTTTGGGTATTAACCATAACACTGGTGTTGGTATCTTACTAACCTCTACCTTCACTGATTGTCATTGGCCCAGGCTCGTCCTCCATCACCTCCCGTCCCGGCTCTGCTAGTGGCAACGGAAAAGGCCCAGACGTGGCTGGCCAAGTTTACCGCCTGCGTAAGGCAAGTCACAGGCCGTTGCTGAATTTGTTGTCCGATTTTTTTATTTAAAAAAAATCTCAGAACTCCGTCCTCCTCCCCTCACCTGCCTTTTAGAGTTTGGCGGCAGTTCTTTCTATTAATTAGCATGTTCTGCATATGCATGAAAGCGTAAAGTGGTACAAAAAAAATATGCAAACATCTTACGTATGTAAATATATTTGTGAATTTAATTTTCTGTATTAATTTTTCATAAAAAGTGCAGAGTTTTAAGTACAGTTTTATAAGTAAATTATTTCTCATAATTTGTAGAATAGGAATTTGTATAATTATATTGCAAATTGAATATGCCCGGCATAAACTTTATTTACAGTTTTGGCCTATTTATATTTACTAATGTGTTGATTTGCACACCTTTTCATTATATACCAAATGAAATATCTGTAGAGCTCCCTGTAAATATTCTGAATCTGTTGCAGATAGCAATTTGAATATTCTGATTAACATTATATGGGGTACTTGGGTAAGAGTAAACTGTCCACCGGATCATTATTGTTACCAATGTAAGACATCTGTCATTACAAAGCCGCCTTAATCAATAATACAGGTCAGAAACACCAAGGTAAATTGTCTGTTTTGTATATGGCAAATATTTGTTCTTTAATATGCTTTTTCAGTCATATGGAAAATGAAATCTGGTCTTTCATGGTCTTCCCCATCCTTCATGTAATCTAGACTTTACCTGCAACACAGCTAAGAAGATTTTGGCAGTTTATATATAAACAGGCATATTCTACTTTCATTTGAACTTACAACACATAATTATGATTAAACAAATGATGATGAAACTTTATATGGATTGATTAATATTGCTTTAATATGCAATATTGCAAAAATCATAATTTTATGAACAAAGTAAATATAATCTTTATGAATGTTTATGTATACAGATCCTAAGTCATTCAAATAACTTTTGAATTAAAATATCTAGAGCTATGGAAGTGAGGTATCGGTATGGTAAAGTGATCATTCATTGTCAGATGTGAGCAATGATAGTACCTCTAACAAAATTTGAAAGTTAACATTTCTATCTTGGAAACTAGGAGTGACATAGAAGAGAAACAAATCACAATATTGCAGAACATCATCAAAGTAGTAGGAAATGTCATTTCACAAAAACAGATGATGCAAACAGAAGGCTGGAAATTGTGCACGATGACTTCATTTTCATATGAGCAGTACATGCTCTCCTGTGCAACAGATGGCTGTGATATTAAATGCTCCTGTAGATAAAAATTTAGGTGCGACAATATGCAAACAATTTCAATGGATGATCCAATTATCAACAAAAGATTGTGGCAAGCTACACAGATGAAGACTATTGCTGTATGACAAATACAGACAGAATTATAAGGAATCTGTATGGCAATATGCATTACAATTTCTGACTGCTCCTAAGTCCAACTACATGGACCAGTTGTCTAACCATTTCACAGCTAAGGGAGGCTAGCAGTAGTGCAGCTAATCGTTGAAGGCGGTCAACCCCGTGGCATATGTATGAATGTGCAGCCAGCCTACTATTTGTGCCATTCTCATTTACTTTTATTCCCATATCTATCATAATTTCTGAGATAGAAATGCTAACTCTTTTGTCAAATAGTGCATCACTTTATGACAATAATACCTCATTTTCACTGCTCTAGATAAAATGTTATTGTGTCTGCCATTTGATTCTGGCAATTGTATCATGTTAAAATGTTTCTAAATTATCTTCTTTACATTTTCAAAACTGTGAGCAAAGTGTAGGAGTGCACACATTTTGCGTAATTTTATCGCTTGCTTTGTCATCTGTTGCAGCTGTTTTGCTAGAAAATTAACATCATTGCTGCATGCTTCAAATTTACCTTTGCCCAAGAACATTGGCACGGATGTCAAACACTGATTTACACACCGCATGATTAATTTACTAATTGCATGTTGGGATTAACTGAGATTTAAATGAAATGTAAAGCTTAATTGTACATTGCCAATGGTAATTTACTTTATTCTTCTTTCTTATCTTACTATTTGTACTTGTTTGCTTTGCATGATGCTTGCACTGTTATTGTAAACCATAATCATGTTTTATATTAAAGTTTAATGTTCCTTTAACAGCAATTATTGTTCGTAGAACTTAATCTTTTTTGTTTCCATAGGTGATGTCTGTCCAAAGATCATCCTTGCAGAGTAACAGGTGAGTGTGCCACATAGTAATGTCATTTCTTTTAAGTTAATGGTGAGAATAAAGCATTTGATATAGATTTTAAAATTAAACTCTATTACTTTTTTAGCGAAGAGCTTTATTGTGATACTGGAATGGATGAAGGTAAGTTTGAACTCTCGCCACTTGGTCTTATTGTTTGCGACAAACGTAATTATGTATTTTAAACATTTTAGCCATATACGAAGAAACTTTCTAACTTCACAAAAAACTCCGAGTTCCTTTCTAAAGTGCCTTATTGTCAGATGCCCTTTACGCATTGTCCCAGCTCTCTGTGTTTATATACTGAACTCCGAATGAATTATTATTTTATCTTTATATAATTATTATCAGAAGATTATATTATATATATACCTGTAAGCATAATAACCTTTTTATATTTCTACATAAATATTTCTGTTGGTTATACCAATATTGTATTAAAACCAAATTTTATAATATAAATATGTGTACATGTTGTACAGTTTACATTATTGTAAATATCTTTTTAAAAGAAAAAAAATTAATTGTTTATCTCTAGTCTCTTTATAAAATTAACTTGTTATAATTAAATGGATTTGTAAATATATAAAGTTGTATACAAGTATCCATTAAAAAATATATTTTAAAGTATGAATATTGTACTCTCCTTGTGAAATTTTTAAAAATTAATACTTAACTTAGTGATAGAATATCTGCTTTTTAACAATCTGCCAAGATGATGATGGTAATGGTTTACTATCATAAAGGACCTTGGTAAGGTGTTAAGGTGGTAAGGATTCACGTTGACATCGGTCAGATCTTCAACATTTTCAGAATGGTCTGACCCAAATTGTGGTTTGTAAATGGTTTCTATTTGATCCCAGCACAATAAGAGACAGAGAACAACCAACTCATCCAGTACCCTGTCTGACAAGCATTTTCAGCCAGTCTGGCAGCCCACCTCCGAACACAGAATTCCGAAAGGACTGCCACCTCGTCTTCGATTGAAGACCCAGAGACTGCTAGCATTTGTTAAAATTCTGCCCAGATTTGACCCCAGACCTCCTGGAGTGGCAACCAAAGGTAAGCCTCCAGGTACATCGGACCCTGCATCACTACCAAACTATCTCATTAAAGAATGATTTTTAATGTGTGCCATAATTCAAAGCATTATCATAGGCCCACATGGCCAAAAAAGTTTAAAAAATAGTACACCCAAAAGATCGTGGAAACAATTAAAATATTTATGATACCAATGTAAGAGAAGAGGCAAGGCACCTTTTTTTTAACTGGAAGGCCATGTGCTGTTTCAGATCTGATAAGGTCACAATGTAATACAAAGTTGCATAAATCTATAAGTTCAAAAATTATATGTATATTTTATTTAGACAGTCTTGAAAAATATCTCTTTTTGTTCTTATGCTTGTCAGATAAATTTTCAGGCATTTATTTTTAAAAATGTAAAAAAGATTTTTTATTACAAAAAAATAGTGTAATGTAGAAATAATTTATTATTAGAAACCATAAAAACTGCAAGCATGCTGAATGTCTGATTCCTCATCTCTGTTCTAGTATGTTTGAAAAACAATGACTAAACAATAGGCGGAATATAAACAAAATTTGATTTATTAACATGTTTTTCAAGTTAAGTTCAGTGTTTAGCATTTAATTCACATAAATGACCTTTCTTTTTATGAAGTATTTTATAAGTATAATTGTACGTGAGAATGTAAATAGAATTATCTGTATGAACAATAGCAATGGATGCATAAGTAATGGTACTTTTTCACATTCATAGTACTATTATCTTATATTAAAGCACAGTTGTGTATGCATATAAGTAACAATATCTGAAGGACTCGGTTATTAATTACAGCTGTAATTATTTGTCTTCTGTTTATTTAGCTCTAATTGGGATCAACTTTGGGGGTTCTCTGGCAGTATATGGTTGAACTTTAACCCTTCCACCAACAAATGTCATATTTGGTATAATAATAATTTGTATTTTGGAGATAGTATAGAAATTCCAATTCTACACCATTATCTTTCCACGACCTTGAAATAAATAAATTTTTTCTGATAGACTAAATTGTAGATAAGAAATGCATACAATGGACAAAACAGTACATCATACTTATTATAGTGCATTTTTATGAATGAAATCTTTAGAACCTTGTAAGAAATCACAGTCGAGGATTATTTATGACAGAGTGACAGGTGTTATCACAGTGCAGTATTTCATGTTGTTAAAATTGTCCTTGTGTCTTAGCATATCAGATAAGAAATATTTATAAATCACAAAATATCACCTTGTCTCCATTCATTCCATGCCAATATTTATAATGTTCACATTAATGTGTAGATATAATTTTCATATCAGAATGATGTAATGGAGTGATAATAGTTTGTAGAATGTTTCAAAATTATTTAAACTTGTACGTTGAGGGAACATTTACAAACCACATAAGCCCAATATTTTGACATCCTGGTGACTTTGTGGGTCCTATCCCTAAAACCATGTTGGAGGCCTGAGGAGGCTAAACACTATTTTAAACACCAGGTGAGAGAATAACAAAAGCTTTTCTGCAACTCTCCTGAACAAACTTGGAAACACAACAAAACAAAGACACAATCATTACTTGTAACTGATCTGACAGGTATTTTTCTCCTAAATGGTTTTCCTGTATAAATGTTGCTAGTTCTTTTAACTTGGGCTAATCTTCATTGTTGTTAAGATCTACATAATTTTCCTTGTGTAGGATGGATTGTGGTGTCTGCCTAATCCTTTTACTTGTGCCAGCCAACCTAGTGATGCAGTCCAGTAGCACAACTATGTATGAATCAGTGCCTGTGCAACATTTTCAAAACAGCCTTGTGGGATTTCTGAAATTTTTTTGCGACAGTCTATATACATAAAATTATAAAGTGATCACTACATTACCATATTTCTGTCTTGCTAGAAAAGTTCTTTAGAATCACTCTAAAAGAGGTTAAGAATTTCCCAAGATTACCCTAAACCAGTATTTATCAACTGATGGGTCGCAGCAGTGAAGCATTAAAAATGAAACACATTTATAATATTCACTAATAGATAGTGACATTGTCCAGAGAATAGGAGATATGTGTAAGGTAGCCGACGCGGTGGAAATAGGGGACTTGAAACCCAATCCACGGCACCTGTGTAAGGTTGCCGTCTCCTAGGTGGGATCTATTAATCCCCCATCAGGATGAACCTAAGGGAAGGTTGTATGTGGGCTGTGACGGAGGAGGCAAATGAGGGCAAGTGTTTTATACAAGAAAGCCGTTTATTTGTTAACATTTATGCTTACATCGACAATCGACAGTCCATCACTAGGTTCTTCTCGTTGGAGATGCGGAGAGGCGAGACCTTCGGCGTCTGTCTGGCCCCGGGGCGGACGAGATGAGGTCTCTGAGCAAGGCGGACGGTCGGAAGGAGGAAGCGGTGGAGTCCAAAGTTCTTGGTGACGACACACCACAATATAAGTCACGACCTTTCGTGGACTACGAAGGAACCTCTACGACCTTGAATTTCGGATTTTTATAGTTTTTTCTCCCACTATTCGGACTTCTGATTGGCTCCTCGTCCTCTTCCTCGCTTCTCGATTGGTCTCTCTTTTGGTTTGGGGAAAACCGAGACCGACTCGGATCACTGGAAAGGTCCAATTCCTGGTGTCCGCTCGACTCAGTTTTGTCGATTGTTCTTGGGATTTGTTGACAAAATTGCAAGACTCACGCTCATAATTTAGCTCCGTAACTCGCGATTTCTGTCATCTGAGTACTCGAACATCATATGCAATGATTTATATCTCTTAAATCTTTCCCTCTTTTCCGAAATTGTTTCCCTAGATTGATTGTTTATGATCACTTGGGTCAAAGTTCTACCTGCATATGACCACTTGTCTCTGATTTATAACTTTTCATTCTGACATTGGCAGTTCGTTTAACACGTGTTGGAGTCATCCGAGACTCGTCTACACTTTGTGCCGCGTTGTTTAAATTATGGGATTTTCCTCTCATATTTAATCTATCGTTATTACTTAAACATAAGAACACCGTGTTAAACAATTTACATGATTTCGGACCTCAGTTTGGTCCTCATATATGGGTAAGACCACAGAGAGACTTGAAGGTATAAACTTTTCACTGAAAATAGCTTGTTGTTGCCACATTGTGAAAGAATGAGAAAAGTAGTGCAATATGATCCCGTGACATTAGTTGTCACTAATTGTCTAAGACTAAGCAGAATGGATTACTTGAACCAAGGAATGTCCGATTATCTCTGCAGACTATTGCAAGGAATGTGGGATGGAACGTAAGTACCGTTCAATATTACGTATCACAGTGGTTGCAAAGATACAAACAAGACGATGAGAAAGTGAGGCACAATGACAAACCTCTGAACAGTTGAATCATTACGTGAGAATTGTAGTGACCAATCCATTTGCAACTGTAAGTTCTTACCACACACAGAAAGTTCAGCTGTGTCACCATTAGGAGGTGTTTGCATGATAATGATATTATTCCATTACCCAATTAATCCCACATAATGGAATAATTGGGCACCTGGGCTGGTCCTCTGAATGAAAGCAATCTTGTTTAATGACAAATTTTTCCCTTGGTTATAATGATGGCCAGAGGATAGTATAAAGAGAATGCCCCCAACCCTACGAATAGGTCTTCGTAAGAGAACACTACAGCAGAACACCCGCAAACTTTACTGTTTTGCATATCCGAACGGATGCAGCATGGTCCAACATTCCGCATACAATCTCTATAATATGCCAATGTGTGTAATGGCATGCATCCTGCACACCCGATACCGAATAAATCTTCATAAATTCCACATATTGTGCCCATTACTTCCATATTTATATTGCCTTTACCAGAATGGTACAGGTAATATAAATATGTGTCTAGTGCATTTATATAAATATATGTCTAGTGCATTTCATGGTTCTATGCCTTTTCTTTCGTAGTGTTGTCGGAATTTTTGTGTTTAAATTATAACGATAGATTATATAAGAAAAGAAAACTGTAGTTGTTAAAACAAACGCCAAATACGACTGATGTAACGGATTAGGTGAAATGTTGGCTGGAGAAGATGGAACTCTGACACGACCGTTCATAAACAGTCGATTCTGGTTAAAAAGTCAAAAAAGGGGAAAGATTAAACGGTTAAGAAAACATCCAGTCGTTAATTAATTTCCAAAAATTGACAGAAAATAGAAACAACGGGCTGAATTATGAGCGTACAACTTCTAGATTTATCAACAATATACAGTCAGAGTCGATAAAAAAAAAGTATCGGACAGACACCACAAAACGGACCTTTCTCGTGACACGAACAAGTCCCGGGTTTTACCTAAAAACAAAAAGGGAGATCAATCGGGAAGCGAGGAAGGGAATACAGAACCAATCAAAAGGCTAGATTCGAGGAAAAAATCATATAAAACCCCGAATCACAAGGTCAAAACGTCGGTTCTCCTCCAATTTTGGAGACGGGTGACTAGTGTCGCATCCTCTCTGAACTGTTACAACTTATCCGACGGACCTCATCCAAACTAACCTGACCTTCGAAGATTCGTGGAGAAGAAGACCATCTCACTTACGACGTCTCTATCCCGGGGCTGCATCTTTATCATCATCATCGACCTTGGACAATCGACGAGCATCATATCCAGTGCCTGATCCTCAAGGCAGTCTGTCTACTTTGTTCGTTGTGTTTGTTTTATGTCAAAAATAGACGGTTTTATGGTGATGCTGGAGTAATATGTCAAAAATTATTTTGTGGTGATGCTGGAGTATTATGTCAAAAATAGACGGTGGTGATGCTGGAGGCACGGATGACACATGTCATCATCCGTGCCTCCAGCATCATCACCCAAATACGATTGTCCCCAGGCTTTTCCTGACGCGCAATTAACTGATTGCCCCTAAAAGTCGGCGTCTTACATTTTAATAATATAAAAAGTTTTTAAATAATTGTTATAAAATGTCAAAAAGTTTAATTTTGTGGATAGAAAAGAGTTTTATAAAAGACNGTAAAAAATAAAAAAAAGTAAATAAACAGAAAAGTTTGCATTGCTATACTAAACATTAAAGTAAAAATGACTTGTCTTTGACATTTTCCTAATGGAGTCTCGTCTCTGCTTTGAGAATGTCCCTAGTGCCTCAATAGACAATATCTCCTCTAATAGAAACACATCAAAGTTTTAAACTTTGCACTATTTAAAAGTTTATCAAGCATTTAAATGCCCTGACATTCCGTATAAAGATTTCTTTGGTTTACATGGACATTCCAAATGGGATTTCCTCATTAAGAATGCGTACTTCTAAACTATGAAAAGAACGTAAAAACTAAATCAAAGATAAACTAAATTATGAAAATTTAATATAAAACATTTTTATCTCTACTTGATGAAATCCAAATATTTTATCTTTTATAAGAAAAAGTGTTAAGGAGGAAGGAAAGAAAGAGAGTAAAGGTGAATGACACGAGAAAAGGTGTTCTTTAAGAAATAAGTGAATAGTAAATTTTGTTAATGTGTAAGATATGTAAAAGAAGAGAAAAAATTCCGTATATATTTAACAGAATCAACTAAGATGTCACCATAAATCAATTTATTCAATAAGAGTTTTTATTAACACGAATTTCAATGAATGACAAATTTTTCCATATTCGATTACACCTCTAAAAGTTTTCCAATAAAAATTGCATGAAATAAAAATTTTTTGAATAAATTAAAAAAATAGACTAGTACTAAAAATTCCACTTATAATTAAAAACATCAACATCTTTAAGTTAATTAATTTAATATTATTTCGTTTTTGCTTAATGTTTAATTTTAAAATATATTTTATTTTTATTAATATCTGCAACAGTGAGAATGTACGAGGATACAGGGACTTAAACCCTTCCCATCGACGTAAAAGAAAAAAATTCTAGCAACGAGTTGCTTAACTTTCCCAGCATTTGGTGGCGCCATTTTAAATAATTGTTATAAAATGTCAAAAAGTTTAATTTTGTGGATAGAAAAGAGTTTTATAAAAGACTAAATGGGAATAACCAGTAAAATCTTCGTTAATAAGTCGATACCACACCCTGTATATCCCCACTCTCGACCTTTAAACACCGAAATTAAATATCATCAATGACCCTAACACACACACCTGCTTGCAAAATTTCAGAAATTTTCAACAAAAGGCACACCAGTGATTAAGAACGAATAAACTCAGATTCACGCTAAGCTTATATTCCCCACTTACTTCCATTGTTGTTGTTATCGTTTGAATTACATGAAGGCCACTACAATCCGAAGTGGCGCTGTACTGTACATACCGGCCTTTCACTACACAACCAATGAAAATGTACTGTACATTCTTTTCTGTTGAAGTTATTTGAGCTACGTGCGGATGATTTTCATCGTTTATGATGGAAACCATAAATTACGTAACGCAGATGCGTGGGTGGAAAACGCGTTACAAGAGAAGTAGGGTGTTTACAAGAACTTACATAATGCCTCAATCCTCAGTGACAGAATAACTTGTTTTTTAAGCGTTGCGTAATGTTTACGTCACTGTTTTATACATTATAGGTGCAATTAATAAAATAATGTAACTCGCTGCGCTGCGTATTATTCCTTGGTGCTATTGAGGAGTTTGATCGAGGATACGCGTTCCGTAATTTTGAGGGTGTGTATACGCGACGGTGTTACCGGGTTTCGACCTGCAGCGTAAGGTGTGTAAGGAATGTTTCCGTTTTCTTTTATTATTGTTAAATGTTCGTATAATTTTATAGGGATCTTTTTATTTATACTAGAATTTACCACTCTCTCTTGTTCTAAATTACTATTAAGTTATTATTCACCTTTCTATTGATCAACACTTATATACTATTCGTATGTTCTGGAACCGCTTGTGCACTGTAATTTTATATATATATATATATATATTTTCAAATAATCCTTTTATCAGTGACGTGCCGTGACATTTGATGATAGGAAGCTGTATTTTCTGTAAGAAGCCGACATCCAGGGGCAATCAGTCAACTGCGCGTCAGTGATGGTCTAGGGCAAGCATGGCCAACATACAGCCCGTCTAATGAATTTATGTGGCCCACGGTCAATCTTTCAATATTAGGTATTGAAGTCCAAATAGCTCGATGAAAAATTCTGACGTCTAAAAAAAAATGTCAACAACTCACTGTACGTTTAGAGTTAACCCTCCATTACAAATCTCTTAAGTACAGTGTAAAGTGTTGATAAAGCATGATAATGTGAAAAATGTATCTGCAATCTCTATCTACAATTCAGTCTCTATGGGGTGACACCACAATGAGATCTTGCACCACCTCAAAATCTTCCTAGGGCAGCCTCTGGTTCGGCCTGTGGAAAAAGTTTTCTTTCCAATCTGGCCCAGGGGCAAAAACTGTTGGCCACCCCTGGTGTAGGGTCCATTTGTATCGTTTATTCGATAAGCCAGTAAAAACCACAGACTTCTCTAAATGCATTTCTAATATCACAATTACATTCTGAATTGCTAGCCATGATATAAGGGCTACAATTAAAAATAAAATAATAAAAACTTACTCTGTGAAATAAAATGTGTGGTGGATGTACACACCTGGTACAAAATATTCTTCAATTGTATGAATAAACTCTTAAAGAAAATTATAACTAAATATAGCTTTGTGAAGAAACGTACATAAAAATATAAAATATTCTTTACTTTTTAAATCTTAAAACAATGCACTTAGTCAAATAGCTCCCTACGAGTAGCTAATGGATGGAATCGAAGACGGTTGCAAAGTGTGCATACATGCAGACTGCCAAATCCCCAGGGTGCCGATAC
>NW_019384717.1:506233-512631 GCF_000671375.1 Centruroides sculpturatus | reverse complement strand
TTCATCGAGTACTTAGGTGTATTAAATTAATAACATTTCAGACATTGTTATAAATATTTTTATCTATTTCGATTTTAAAAATGTTCGAACCGTTTTAAATTCGAATTTGTTATTGCATATTGGTTCGATTATAGAACGATTGTAAACGTTCCAGAAAATTGATCAAATTGAAAACAGTTCGTTTGATTCTCGGCAATTCTCATCATTCTCAGCGGTAGGTGTTATATAACAATTACTATGGTTGTTGAAATACTGAATATAAATGGGTTTGCTTGCAAAATCCTCGCGGGCAACAGCTAGTAATAGTATATGCGCCAAATTATTTCATTACGTATTAAATAACCGAGATGATTTTTTTAAACAAACACGAGATTGTGTTACGGTTCTCTCATTTCAGAAAATGCGCGGGCAAAAAACCGCGGATCGGATGGATTGGTACTCTACGACATCTCGGATGTCAAGGCATAACACATGGATCAGTAGTAAATTAATGGAATCGGAGTTGCTTTCCGGGAGGATCTGTGGAAAACTAACCTTATCTAGGAGTTAAACACTTTAATATGGGCTAGTTTCTCATAGAAAACGCGAAACTACGCGACCAGTTTATTAGTTGTTGTTTGTTAAGTTATGGCAACCAACACTTGGCCGATCTGCCTAGGGGGATTCAACCTATTAAGGAAAACTGGCCCCTATTTAGGCGTTACAGACATGGATAAAACACGGAAAACTCCACGTGGCCAGCCCGTCGGAGCGAGGCGCGAACCCACGACCGAATCCCAGTGTTCCAGGGTATGAATACCGCTTGTCCACTGGTGGGCTCCCATCAGTTCATTGGTAAGGCATGAACCCGCCATCGACTATCAATATTCAATGATGTAATCCGATGGACCTTAGCAACCAGTAACAGTGTACTTTCCAAACGAGATGTTCCCGATGTCTTTCTCTTCACTAAAACGTCCATGGAGACTAGAGGGCGCATATAATTAGCGTGTGTAGTGACTTGGTGACGCACAGAAAAAAGCCACAAGAGCTTCCAACACATTTATTTGTAAGTGATGAACCTGCTTCTAAAAACATAAATACAGTACTAAAAATAAATAAATCATCGAAAGAAAATGTTCACAATACATTCAAAAATAACAATAAAATTTAATTTTACCATTAATTTATAGAAGAATAAAATGACGTCAAATATAATTATCATCATCCACGGGGAAAAAATAGAAAATTTTACGCAATATTTATAATTTAATATAATTATATCATCAATTATTGTAATTATTTTTTATTTAAATAAATAAATACGGAGTGTCCCAAAAGTTGGTTAACCATTGTAGGTACCAAATTGCCCTGTTATTCACTTTTCTACTTATACAAATTCGGTTTACCATTCGCATCAGCAAATGCACCTGAACACACAAAGAATGGTTGACTGACTTTCGGGCCACCCTTTTCTGTTCACGACATCACAACGTTAAAATTCTAAACAGTGACGTTGGTCACAAATATACACGTATATACAGGGTTATAATATATATAGATAACATAAAATATACAATAGATTGTATGGCCAAGTTATAACACAAAGAAGACGGCGCAAGCATGGCGCTGAAATCTGTTTCATTCCTGTGCATTAGCAGTACGGTAGACTTTTCTGTGGCACAAAATGCCACAGAGAAGTCCACTGTGTGGCATTTTGTGGTCTACTTCGTACTNAAGAAACATACATAAAAATAACATAAAATATTCTTTACTTTTTAAATCTTAAAACAATGCACTTAGTCAAATAGCTCCCTACGAGTGGCTAATGGATGGAATCGGAGACGGTTCTAGTAGGTGCATGCACGCGGGCTGCCAAATCCCCAGGGTGCCGATACAATGTCAAATGCCTGTTTTGTCGCATCACTAGTACACCTCAAAGGACGCGACAGGGTTGTTGTACATTTTAAACGTTTCTCACCATAGCTGTAAAAATCTAAATATGTTAAACTTAATAGATTGTCATTTGTTTTCTAAGTAATTCGTTTTAGGACCAGGTGTTGTCTACGGAAATTTCCAAAATTTACAACTTTTCGGTCACTCTCGTTGAACTGGAAAAATTTCTCTCTTTATTACATCTAATATTTCGAAGAAATCAGTCCCCACTGTACTCGCCTATAGATTGGTTCGGTTAAGCTTTTAAGTAAAATTTCGGCTCTTTCATCAGGATTTTGTTTATGTCCCCAATTCCCTAATCGCTTAATTATTTAACTAATTCTTAAGTAGAAATAAGTCGAAACCAGTTACTTTGTACTCGAATATTTGTAGTCTCGGGAAAAAAGTGGAAAGACAAATTTTTATGACAAACGGATACATAAATCGTAAATTTAAGGAAAATAAATTCTAGAGCGTTTTCTGTACCTCGTGCATCTCTCTCATTCATTAAATTTAGTTGTAAATGATGCTGTCAAAGTAACGGTTAATATTTTAACATTATACAAGAATTGTATACGTTTTTTTCTACATCCCCTTAAAGATGGAATGTACGAAATCGTAATATCACTGGTTTAACATTGAAATCCGTGAGTAATATAAAATCGGACAGTGGAATAAATATATCAAACATTTTAACGGATTTTTTAAAACTCCTGTCAACTATACAGAAAACTATCGTAAAAACATACAGGTAAATTCTTATCGGTTGGGTTAAGTTATAAATCTACTCGTGATTCACGTAATCGGGCGAGGGCGGCCAAATATCTAGCAGGCGGGCGGCTAACAGTCCGGAACCGGTCCCGGATAGAATTGGATGCGGTATACGCGTAGCATTCACCCAAGGCCCTAGGCTTCCACCGGCTAAACCGGGTGAGGTTGGTGCTCTGTAAAGCGCATGCGCGAATCTGGCTTTTTGTATGCTGACAATACAGCGTTTCCACTCCGCTACCCCAATGACGGCACGCCACTGATACCCAGATGTTTTGCTATGGTTCTATGCTTATGTGATTTCTTTTCTAATCATTTCCTTAACTTTCCTTATCTTCCCCTTACTTCGAGATTTGTGAGTCCTTGGAAATATTGGGTGTAACTCACCAGAAGCACTCACTTGTCACTTTTACGTTTTGTTACCGAGAACCAATGGCGTAGCGTAGTGGGGGCGGCAGGGGCGGCAAAATTTCACAATAAATAATATTATCTTGTAAAAATTTGAACCATTTTAGTCTATATTCGCGTCACGCCTATGATAGTGCTATCGTTCGGACAGTCCGGGAATCGGCTCACCGTCCCGGTGAACTAGTAATTTCATCCGAGGATATCCTGCGCAACCTGTTGAAATTTTTTTTTTGCTTGTACGATTCATTCGTATTCATATATACCACAGTCAAATTCACAACGAGAAAAGATAAGACGTTTACGAATTTTCACAAAACGTTTATATTACAAGTAAAACGTACGTACAGTTACAAGAGTTCACAAAATAAACAATTACAAAACGTCAGGTGTAACAAAGTTCAAATACTTTTAATCCACGACAACAGGTCTGTCGAAAAGACACCTTGCGACGAACTTCTTCCAACGTTAGTTACTGCACAACGAGACGAAACAATCCTCTAGGCCAGCTTAGACGAAGTTAGACAAACGTGAGTTCCCTTGATGTGTCCTAGGCGAACTAAACTTTCCGCCTAAACTCAATCTTTTGATTGAGTTTAGGCGGAAAGTTTATTTGTTTCAATCCATGTAAAAATACATGGATTGAAGCAAATGGGATTCCACCAATCTGCGCTTACTAGCGCTACAAGACGTCCGCTGTTGGTATGATGTCTTCCAGCCAATCCGCGGTCGAGTTTCCAAAAATTGTCTGATCGGCGTTCCCATGGTGATAATCGTCGTTCGTTTGAAAATACGGAAAAACGCGGGAAATCGTAGGTACGACGATTTTATCCCGACAACCACCAATATCCAATATAGCTACAGTAGAACCTCGATTATCCGGACTAATTGGAGATGAAGGTAGTCCGGATAAGGAAAAATCCGGATAATCGAAACAAATACTTTAATTTGACTTTTAATGATAATACAACACGTTTTCTTTTCGATGACATATCAGTAATATTAAAAATAAATACTGTATTTAAATCGTGATCAAATTCTCAAGAAACAAATGTTTGTATTGAATTTGGACTACTTCTGACCAGCGCTAACAGACTATCTATTGTTTAAAACACCTTTAGTTCTTCGCCCGAGTTAACTCGGGCATGTTACATAGCCTTACATAAAACTCGGTCCTTTCGGCCCCCCAAAAATTTTTGTTTTTTTGAATTTTTGGAATGTTTTTTAAGTCTCCAAATTTTTCAAAAATTTTTACCCGCGCAAAAAATTTTATTGCGATTTTAATGAGCTTTTGATAAGGCTCGATTAAGGCTTAATTGTTTTTTAATGGGAGTTTGTTATCAAATTTATTTCATAGTTCCTAAGTTGTAGCGCACGGATTTTCCTTCGGTAAAGTTATTTAAAGCTGCTTTCTGATGTCAAAAACCACCTCCAATAGTTTTTAATTTTTTTAATTAATAGATTTTATTATATACACGTTTAATTAAGTCGGGGCGTCGGAAATCGCAATTAAAGTTTGAATTTTTTAAAAATATTTTAAAATATACGGCCAGATAGAACTCACCCTACTTTAAGCCCTTGTCCTCCCGAGACTTCTATGAGAATATTCCGGGAAATCCGACTCCAGCTGTGTTCAAGGTCATACAGCTGTGTAAACGATGACTCATCGGTGTCAAATTTCGCAGAAAGGGGAAACAAAGGAAAATAAAGTTTGAAGCTTTTTCTTCAAAATTAACGCATTTCTTTCGTTTTTTTTCAGTTTTAAGTATTTTTTATGTTTAATTACATTAATATCAAAAATTGCTAGGAACTTAAGGCGTTAAAAGGCCCTCTGGTGGCGCAAGAAGACGAATTTTATAAAATAAAAAGCAGTTGAAACTGCATTTTTATGAATAAAAGTTTGACAAACTATTTATCGTTTTATGATGAGTAAAATTTTTTCGTCACATTCGCGCTTTTAAGTAATGCATAAACCTTCGAGGTGCGAGGCCCTTCGGACCACGAAGCATAGGCGGTGGCCCACGTCGTCCATGCCTTACGCCGCCCTTGGTCATAGAAATGATGTAATTTGAATATAAATTATTTATAAATACGTATGTCAAATTATATTTTTATTATGACGTAAAATATATTTAAGAGTTTACGACCACTGTGCCGGCTGAGACACTGTTGAAACTAAAAAAGTTATGCATTCCATCACGTACATAAACTGTGTCGTAACTCGCTAAGTGCAAATCAGCAAATTCGTAAAATTTTCGTTTATTTTGAACAATCCGGATAATCGAGGTTCTACTGTATTTTAAACAGGTCGCTGCACTAGCACGGAGTTTTTCATTGCTTGTTTAAAATTTAAAAGATTAAAATTTAAAAGACTAAAACTGAATTTTAGTCTTTTAAATTGAGTTACCTAAATAAGGGGGGCGAAATTTTCCTTTGCCCCGGGCGGCTGACACCTACGCTACACCACTACCGAGAACTCTGATACCTGTAGACTGAAAAACTTCAATTTCATTTTCTTCAGGCTTTTACGACAGCGCGGGATGAAAGATCTTCGGAAAGCAGCTTGATGCGCACGCCAACTTCGCTCGCAACTGCTGCCTTAATTTTTAGAACAATTGAACTTAAACATTCTTAGAATGCAAAGAAAAGCAACATCTACCAGTTTTCAAAATTTTATTTATATTCGACAAGTAGAAAAAAGATATTCTTATGAATTTGAGTCATAATTAGGAAATCACCCTCTTAGGAATATCAACCAATGGTCTATAATTCAGGTAATTTATGGGTTTTAACCCTAGATTAGGTTTCTTTTTAGGTATTTTATATCCTATTATCACATTTTGAAAAATTTTCATTACATTTATTTTGTGTTTCTCCTCTATGAGAAACGCAAAATAAATGTAATGGAACAAACAAACTCTTCGTTTGGTAATTTCATCGGACCATCATAAATAGCCAAAATGCATTTTGGGATATGTTAATAAATAAAATGGTTTAAATTGTATATATTATGGTAACTTAGTATAATAGAGTCTCATATGTATGATAAGCCCGTAAATTTAAATACAATAATATAATACTATTGTATTATACATACATACATATATAACAATTATGGCAGCTCTCATAGCCTTAGTGTGCTAATGTCTTCCATTATCTAACCAAGCAATATTACTTACCGATTAAAACTTATGTTAATATTATTCTCACAATTTTCACTTTCATTGTATTCTCATTTTATTGTACTGTAGTTTATAAAATTTATATATATAAAATTGCTTGTCCTGACTGACTGAATGACGCGCCGTCGG
>NW_019384717.1:458129-505834 GCF_000671375.1 Centruroides sculpturatus | reverse complement strand
TTCATCGAGTACTTAGGTGTATTAAATTAATAACATTTCAGACATTGTTATAAATATTTTTATCTATTTCGATTTTAAAAATGTTCGAACCGTTTTAAATTCGAATTTGTTATTGCATATTGGTTCGATTATAGAACGATTGTAAACGTTCCAGAAAATTGATCAAATTGAAAACAGTTCGTTTGATTCTCGGCAATTCTCATCATTCTCAGCGGTAGGTGTTATATAACAATTACTATGGTTGTTGAAATACTGAATATAAATGGGTTTGCTTGCAAAATCCTCGCGGGCAACAGCTAGTAATAGTATATGCGCCAAATTATTTCATTACGTATTAAATAACCGAGATGATTTTTTTAAACAAACACGAGATTGTGTTACGGTTCTCTCATTTCAGAAAATGCGCGGGCAAAAAACCGCGGATCGGATGGATTGGTACTCTACGACATCTCGGATGTCAAGGCATAACACATGGATCAGTAGTAAATTAATGGAATCGGAGTTGCTTTCCGGGAGGATCTGTGGAAAACTAACCTTATCTAGGAGTTAAACACCTTAATATGGGCTAGTTTCTCATAGAAAACGCGAAACTACGCGACCAGTTTATTAGTTGTTGTTTGTTAAGTTATGGCAACCAACACTTGGCCGATCTGCCTAGGGGGATTCAACCTATTAAGGAAAACTGGCCCCTATTTAGGCGTTACAGACATGGATAATACACGGAAAACTCCACGTGGCCAGCCCGTCGGAGCGAGGCGCGAACCCACGACCGAATCCCAGTGTTCCAGGGTATGAATACCGCTTGTCCACTGGTGGGCTCCCATCAGTTCATTGGTAAGGCATGAACCCGCCATCGACTATCAATATTCAATGATGTAATCCGATGGACCTTAGCAACCAGTAACAGTGTACTTTCCAAACGAGATGTTCCCGATGTCTTTCTCTTCACTAAAACGTCCATGGAGACTAGAGGGCGCATATAATTAGCGTGTGTAGTGACTTGGTGACGCACAGAAAAAAGCCACAAGAGCTTCCAACACATTTATTTGTAAGTGATGAACCTGCTTCTAAAAACATAAATACAGTACTAAAAATAAATAAATCATCGAAAGAAAATGTTCACAATACATTCAAAAATAACAATAAAATTTAATTTTACCATTAATTTATAGAAGAATAAAATGACGTCAAATATAATTATCATCATCCACGGGGAAAAAATAGAAAATTTTACGCAATATTTATAATTTAATATAATTATATCATCAATTATTGTAATTATTTTTTATTTAAATAAATAAATACGGAGTGTCCCAAAAGTTGGTTAACCATTGTAGGTACCAAATTGCCCTGTTATTCACTTTTCTACTTATACAAATTCGGTTTACCATTCGTATCAGCAAATGCACCTGAACACACAAAGAATGGTTGACTGACTTTCGGGCCACCCTTTTCTGTTCACGACATCACAACGTTAAAATTCTAAACAGTGACGTTGGTCACAAATATACACGTATATACAGGGTTATAATATATATAGATAACATAAAATATACAATAGATTGTATGGCCAAGTTATAACACAAAGAAGACGGCGCAAGCATGGCGCTGAAATCTGTTTCATTCCTGTGCATTAGCAGTACGGTAGACTTTTCTGTGGCACAAAATGCCACAGAGAAGTCCACTGTGTGGCATTTTGTGGTCTACTTCGTACTATCTACAGTAAACACCACTGTGCAACAGTCTACAGTAGATACCACACAACCGATCTTCTATAGGGGGATTTTGTGTATTAAGTGGCACGTAATCTTTACGTCGATCCGTTTCGTGGTGTTTGGTACCTGGAAAGGGCAATGGAAGGGTTGGTATTTACATAGAAGTGACTTGGGGAGCTGCCGTGACGTCGAAGTTCGGTGATGTCGAAGGTACTGACGTTTCCGGGTCTCCTGTCAAATCGTTCCTGCTCAGGTGGGCTACGATGCCGGCTCCGAAAGAATCGCCCAGAACGTTAATAGAGGTTCGAAATCTGTCTCTAAAAAACCGTTAAATTATTAAAAAGATATGCACTCGAACTCAAACTGTGGAGTCAAAACTCGTCTTTTACTTACAGAAACCAGTCCACTACGTAAATGAACGCCACGTCATCGGATGGCAAGCCCACAGCATTCAACACCATTACCATTGTCACCAGACCAGCCTGTGGTATACCGGCTGCCCCAATACTCGCAGCTGTCGCAGTTATGCTAAAAAAAAGGACACAATAATTCGTTAGTTATTCCTCTCCGACAAAGTATCAGGTGTCCTCGACGTACTGTACGTTTTCATCACCTGATTGCCACAATCTTCCCCGCATCGAGGGACACATTTCGAATCTGAGCGATAAAGATCGCTGCCACGGCTTCGTACAGTGCCGTGCCATCCATATTGATGGTGGCTCCTATGGGCAGGCAGAATCTGGAAACTTTGGGATCTACCTGGTTCTTGTCTTCTAGACAGGCGATGGTGACTGGAAGTGTAGCCGAACTGTTAAACAAAGGGCAAATTAAGCATATCCACTCTCCGAAGATTAATGGTAATTTTGTTGTGTTTCGTACCTGGAAGAGGTGCCAAATGCTGTAGTGATGGCTTGCAGCATACGATACATGAATGTAAACGGTTGTTTCCGCACGATCACGAAGTATATCAATGGTAAAGTGATCAGTCCGTGTACGAATAACCCTACTAAAACGGTTGCCGTATAAAGTCCTAACTGACCTGCCACCACGGACAAGTCATCCATTTCGACGATTTTCCCGGTGACGAGGAATAAAACGCCAACAGGAGATAGCCTGAAAAGTTAAATTCACCTCTTTAAATCATTATAACGGCATTAACCTGTATAAAACGAAAGAAATTCGGCAGTAAGAAGTGCCGACAACGTCCACTCATCTCCTCTTTGTGTCCTACATTCTTGATTGTGAAACAATTTATAAAAAAGGAAAATGTTTCGAAACAAATCATCTCTTATGCCATCTATTGTTTCTCATGTACTGTACGTATCAAAATACAACAATTGTGTCTATACTTCAATTGTGGGTTCTTGTTTATCTTTCATGAAATCATAAAATCGATAATCACATTATGTTATTTAATCTTTAAAAATAAACCTGTGACCTATTAATGAAAGGATTATTGCTTCCAGTGTTTCAAACGAAAAGTTAAATTTCGAAACTGGCCGCACGAATTACAATGCCCTACAAATTGGCACTAAATTCTCTGTTTCTGAGACAATACGTGTATATGATTGGGTTTAATAAACCCATGCAAAACTGATTTCCTTTCGTGCTTTGCGACTAAGCAGTGAAACAAAACACAAATGTACAGGGAGTGCCAAAACACAAATGTACAGGGAGAATGTAACACGTGACCGTGTTACGAATGTGTGGGAATGTACCATGGTATTGATACATATGTATCATGGTACATTCCCACACATTCGTAACACGTGACACATGGCACTCTCAACACATTCGTGTGTCTGCTAATGTAACTCGAGACTAAGTACCTTGGAAGGAGGATCATATTCCAGTATGATCCTCCTTCTAAGGTACTTAGTCTCGAGTTACATCAACAGAAACACGAATGTGTTGGGCCCCGTCTCTCACCACCCGGCAGATCCATTGTGGGCCTGGCCGAACCCATAAGGCTTGCAAAAAGAGGCCGTCTTAGTGCCCACAGGGCGGAAAGATAAAAAAAAAAAACTAGAAAGCCTTATGAGAGAGAATTAATGATGAGAAAACCTAGGATTTTTTGTTAACGGAATGCCTCCAAGATAGATATAATGTTTTCAGATAATTCTAGAAGAAACGGTCAGGAGCAACTCGCAATTCTTGCAAACTGATTGGCACATTACCAATTACTCTACCTGGACCACTTTCCAATTGCCTAGACGTGAAAATCGAAGTTTCCATAAGCATAACTTACAACATGTTCATTCACTTAGGGCTCGAACTCATTACTCTCTCAACCTACGTTAAACTTTCATAAGGGTGCTTTGGAATAATTTATAATCGATGAGCCGCGATAAAGACCGATAAAGGGTTGCAAGAGATCTAAGCCACAACTTGTAACTCCTGTTTTTATAATTAATTCTATTATTCGTTCACAAACAGAAAACTTTCAGATTTCAAAGTACGGAGAATTCTACACTGAATACTAACATCGAAGAGCAGAAAATCACTTGTGTAATCCTTAAAGAAGCTCAAATTTCACGTGTTTGTCCAGTCCCAACGTTAATTTTATAATAGATAAATTACAATGAAACAAATCAATGTATGTAAACGAACATCTGTTCTACAGAATAGGCAATTGTTTATTCCATTGTTTATGGTAGTTGTAGTGTGAATTTGTTCTTGTTTACTCATTGCTTATCACTTCAGCTCTGAACTCTATAAAACCGGAAACTTTAATTAAACTTTTAACCCCATAAATGTGAAGTCCCGGTATGGAGACATCAAGAACGTCGAAGACGCTCAAGTCTAGAAAGTTAAACAAGTAAATATTTACCAAATCACCCATTTAGTAATCATCATCATCGCATCACCCAACGAAGAGAAGAACATCAAAACGGGTTTTCCACTTTCTTTCATCTGGCCCAGTGTTATTCCTAACACAATAGAAAACACCACGATACCCAATATGTTCGTTCCAGGCGTAACTTTTTGATCTATCGCCCACGAATAATAGTCTGAAAATGTAAATTACGATGAGTGACGAATAGAAAAAAACAATAGAAAACAATCCCCCACTTACCTGTATCATTAATTGAAGCGTTCTTTGGTCTGGTAAGGCTCGTCGAAGTCTGAAAATGGAAGACACTTTTTACATCAGAATTTAAGAGAAATTTAAAATTAAAAAAAAAAAATTGAAGGGCAATTTACTTGGGAAATACAAGCTTCCATCAGATTAGGGGGGAACATGTTCCTGAAAAATAAGAAATAAACAGCATCATTAGAACACTTGGAATTTTGCAAGTCGTCATATTTGATTGGAGGATTGCAAAACGGGAATTTTTAGAAATGTTTCGATAACAATATGACTAAACAAATTTATTGTGGGATTGTTTATTTAAAATGCAATTGTTTAATTGCAATTTCTAACTGAAGCAAAATCCATTCAATCCTTCTTCTGTAGTTCTAGCAATTTGGAAATTACTATACATAGAACTAGAAAAGAGAAATTTGTTTACATGTAAACAATATAAAATATTCTAATTTTCAATTAAAATGCGATTTTTTACTTTTCTTCCATCTAAAAAAAGTTAACTTTTTATTTTGTCGTCCTTCAACCTTTTCATTTCGAAGAGTATGATGCTTTCAGACGTAAAAGATTTTTGTGGCAAATTTAAATGGAAGAGCAGGAGGACGCATAATGAGCTTTCCACCCACAGCAAGAAGAGCAGTAAGAATAGATTGACCAGGAAAAAGTGCGACCTCTATCCAAAACAGAAATAGGAGGAGGAATATGCGCTCTTCCATCCAAATTCTTGAAATTGCTACTTTAATCGCAAATTTAAAAGCAAGAAAATAGCCAACAAAACGTGCACCCTTCCATTTCTAAATACAGTTTTATGCATTTGGTGCATAAAATTCCATTTTCCCTTCATTCCAGCGAGATTCTAACATAAATCCTACTTAAACTCACCTGACAAGATCCATTAGTGTATCTGCCGTGGTAGTAGGTCTAGTCTCCACTTCTTTGATTCCTGTACCATTGACGGTTCCTCCTTTTCCCGGCCGTATAATAACGACCAGGACTATCCCCAAAATTATGGCCAGTACTGTGGTGGCCAGGTAGTAAACCACTGCTCTGGCACCTATCTTCCCGGACAGTTTGGTATCCAGAGAGCCTATAGCGGATATGAGGCTGGACACTATCAGGGGGAGGATCAGGCATTTCAGCATCCGGAGGAATAGCTCTCCAGGGAAGCTGATGTACATGACGTTCCTCTCGTTCCATACCCGAAATTCTCTAAGACCTATACCTAATCCTATTCCTACTACAACGGACAGGAACATCAGCAGGGTCAGAAGATTCTGACGGAGGAAGGTCTTCCACTTTTGGTTCCTGGGGGTGTTATCCCCCATTCCAGTGTCCTTTTCCATGATGGGAAACTTCCCGTTCAATTTGTTCGTCATCCCTAAAAATAGCAACTGTTTTAATTAAACTGCCAGAAAACAAAACCCCCGTGTTTTGTAACTTTAAACGAAGCTTTAGCTGTTTAAAATAATGGAAGTTGTATGATTTCATGTAGTGGTTTCCGAGAGGCACGTGGCACGACAGCTGCGTAAACACCAGCCAAACGACAGTAAAATACGTAGCGAAGCAGTAATTCTGATCGTTAATTTGGAGGTAGGAAGACTATTCGTCACCCTCCGGCACACCTGTCTGACCTAGAAAGTTCTGTGACTCCGCGTAACCGCCACCAACAGGTTATAAGGTTACAATTTTTACTTCCTTCGCAGTTGAAAATGGTGCAGTTCGACTCCCAAAACGTCACAGATTACGTCATTGTCTACATTACTAAACCCATTTTACCTGTCTAAACTGCAAGATCCTATCACAACTCCCTTCATGCACACCATACATACCCAACGTTTCTCGGCATGGCAGGTTAGGCAGGAGTTAAAAGTGTAAAATTTAGTGTTTCATCTATCAACCCCTTTCGTCATTATCAGCAATACTAAACCTATTTCTATCTGTCTAAACTGCAAAGTTCTTGGACCCTACTACAACTTTCCTCACAGTATTATGCATACCTTAAGTTCCTCTGTATGGCAGGTTAAGGTATCAAGGAAATGGCACCAAATTTAGCGTTAAAAATACAAAAATTTGACTCCCGAAACGTCATAGCATTTTATCACCCCTTTCGTCACTGTCTGAAATATAAAACTGAAAAATGCTTTATCTATAGGCGCAGCATGACTTATCACCCACCTGTTACTGTAGTTTCGCTACTGAATTATCAGTGTTCTAGGAAAACAAATGAAAGACAAACCCTTATAATTTGATAATTGCAGCAGCTATTTCTTTATCTATCCACCTATTAAAAATCGAGTTTTATTACTAAATTCCTTTGTTAAAAGCAGCAATTTGATCCTGTAAAATGATACAACGTTAAAAGTACAAAAAAGTCTACCTCCAATTACTTTGATGAGTAAGTCAGTATGTCTGTCCACTTAAAAAACGCTAAACAGAGTTAATTTACGAGGACGAAATCGCTTATAAAAAAAGTAAGCACTAGCATTTATCATTGTAAAAAACACAAGAAATTAGCTCTTTTTTTAATAATTTTTCACACTTTTTATCACATGTTTCGGCGTATCCGCTTCATATCTCTACTGAAAAAACATAGCAAATTACAACCATTATTAAAAGTATTGTGAAATATCCGTTTCGGTATCATAAACACAACCTTGTACTATTGTACAGAATGGTGAGGTGGAATGTAAAACAGTAGAAACGTCACACAACTTCCATTCAACCCCATTTATAGCGTTAAACTGCACATAAAACGAACCCCGTCTGGCGTTCAAACGACCCAAACAGATAAATTTGGTGTCTGTAAACACCCGAGGGGGTCACTCGAACGAATTCGGGGGTTTTAAGTACTTGACTAAGTTGAAAATGTAAAAAACAACCGCAATTAAAATCACACTGCACTCACCTGTTTAGTCTCTCGGATAACACTTGGAAAAAATCCTCTTCCCGGCCGAATTGAAGTTATTACCATCCACGTGATGCCGGACAACCAATCGGGAGTGGCGTTACGTACTTTATCCGTAGATTGGTCGGAAGATTGTGGAAGGAAACGGAAGTGCGAGTGTTACGTCGAACGGAAGCGGGAATTCTACGTGAACTTTCTTGGATTCGGGAGTGAGATTGCGTCAAAAAACGCCTTCCCCGTACAATCTGTTAGTAAATTTCGGTGTTTTTTTTTTAGTGTGTCGACACTGGCTGACACAGTTTTCATACCCCAAGTTGCCACACTAAAGACCTGGTTTGTATTGGTACGTTGACACCATTTCCGTGTTGTTTTTTTTTTAGAATTGTATCAGTAACAAAGAAATTTTCAATAAATTACACTAAGAACTGCATTTTTTGAAAAATATTACGTCACAGAAACGGTTTTTAGTAAGAGCCAATCAACGTCTTTCTTTTAAATTCAAAAAACGAACGGTACAGTCGAGGTAACGTCAAACACGGGAATAAACAAACTTCAATTGTTAAGTCACCGTTTCTTTCAAAGCGCCATCTGATTAAACACGAAGTTTCGTGTCTTTTTTGATACAAAGTTAAAATTTAATTTCTTGCACGTTCAAGTGTAAGATTCTGACGTCACAATATTAACTTTCCCGAATTGATAATGGAAATGTAGTTGCTTCTACACCTAATAAATCATCTAAAATCGGGATTTTTGCTGTATGAACGTCAAAATACGGCATAAAAACAACCAAAATGACTTTTTTACCTGTCTGTTATCTAAAAAAATCAACTAAAAGTATTGTTTTGATTGCTTAATCAACTAAAAAAAACCCAGTTGTAAGCATCTGGGTTTTTTTCACTCTTTCGGCTGCTTAAATGTCTAAAATACCATCTAAAAAACGGCTTTTTAGTTGCTTAAACGTGTAAAAATTCATTAACAGCCACAATTTTACTGCTTAAATGTGTAAGATCTAAAAAAGCAGTATTTTTGCTGCTTAATCGTCTAAAAAAAATCACCCGAAAGCATGTAAAAATCTCTTTTGAATGTTTAAATATCTAAAAATGAAATTTTTAGATGTTCGAGATAATTTTTTACACGATTAAGCAGTCAAAAATTCTGCTTTACACACGCTTCTTAACACATTTAAGCAGTAAAATTCTGTTAGATGTTTAAGCAACTAAAAAAAAAGCTCTTTTCTGATGACTTTAAGGCAATTATTAAGATTTTTTAAAGCTTTCAGATGATTTTTCAGACGATTAAAGCCTTTTTTTAAAATAATGCTTAAGTGGTTTTAGATAATTTTTTTAGACGTTTTAAACCGTCAAAATAGTAGTTTTTAAGACTTTTATTAAGCATTTTAAGCAGTAAAATAACCGTTTTCAATGAGATTTTAGACGTTTACGCAACTAAAAAAACTATTTTTTAGACAATTAAGCAGCCAAAAGGAAGATCTTTAAATGCTTTCAGATGATTCTTTAGATAATTAAGCAGCCAAAAATCATCTAAAACTGTTATTTTACTCGCTTAAACGTCTAAAAACACAATTTATAATGTTTAAAACATCAATTTGTTCTTAAGCACCTCGTCATTGTGTCATTTTGTGTCAAAAAATTCGGCTTTGACGCGTAATTTTCTTTGAACGGTTTGTTTATTCGACTTCAAATGAAATTCCTGTTGCAGCAATTTCAGAGAATTAAGAAAAATTTCTGCTTAATAAGCAATTTTGGAGATTCCCGTCTACGGAATTAATCTCTTGCGTCACTAATTCCTCTGCCACCAGATTTCTCCACCTCCTCCTCCTCTACAGTAGATAATCCCCTGAATGTTCCCCCTTCTCGACGACCCTTTACATCGAGGTCGTTCGACTTTCCTCCCTGTAAAAAAAATGCACCTGGCATTCCCCGCACTGGAAAAATTACACGTTGTACAATTGCGCCTCGTGGTGTCTCGTTTAAACAGGTTTATAGTCTTCCCCTTCTTGCAAACCTGTTTAAGAGTCACCCCCCATTTAAAGAAACATTGTTCTGCCTACTTAAATGCCTAAGACGTCACACGTCTTAGGCATTTAAGGCAAAAATTTTACTTGCTTAAACGCATGAAAACACCGTTTTAACGCTTTAATCGCTATTTTGAGTGCCAAATGGAAAAAAAAATTCATGCGATAATATTCGAGAGTTAATTTTTGGCTGCTTAAGTGTAAAAATCGTCCAGAACCTATGTTTTACTGCTCAGATGTCCAAAACCATTAACGATGTCCAACGTTAAAACCATTGTTTTGCCTGTTTGCGTGTCTAAACAACATCTAAAAGCATTCAAAATAGTTACTGTAACTGCTCAAATGTCCAAAAATATCATGTAAAACAATCTCCATTTTTCAAGATCATGAAACAAGACTGGTCTTTTAGGCATAATTTATTGTGATAAACAATTTAGGCACAAAGTGATATATATGTACATTTGTTTCTCTTATCAAAACATTGTTTTATTTCTTACAAAAAAACTGACAAGTTATCTGTTATAATGCTATTTTCCCACAAATAAGGCATACTAATTTTGTACTGGACCCACTAGACTAGCTAAGCTGCCACTGGCACACCTTTGTTCGAAATTCTGTAATATGTTTTTAACAAAACAAAACAATGTTTTATCACAATGGGTTCTCTCTCTTCTCTGCCGAGTGTGACCAATTGAGAGGACTGCCCGGCGGAGTTGAGACGACGACGTGTACCTGAGTGATAGAAATTCGGGTGGTTCTGGTGGACCGGTGCCAGTTTCCCCAGTCGCTCTGTGGAGCACAAAACACGGCAAACACTCTCTCTGTACCAAAAATAGAGTGTAAGTGGTCATTTGTAATTAGGAATGCTTTGATGGCAGCCCACTCAAAATATCACAGATAGGGCCGCGAAACGTAACAAAATAAACGATGACGGGGCTCTGAACGATCCGTTGTGGCACTCCTGGAACCATCCTCCGATGCTTAAAATATACTTTGAAATGTCTCTTACCGACTAGAATCTGTCACCGACTCACAAGCCAGTGTGAAAATTACTCCCGTATGTTGCATTAATTAAAATATAATTACTATTTACAGTATTTACAGAAAGACCTTTGTTACAGTGTGTTTCAGTGACAGTGCAGTAACGACTCAACTGGAAGACGAGGCCGCAAAATTAAATACTTGTCTTCTTCCACGGCATAACAAGAACAACCGTAAATATCTCGAGAAGGAAAAAAAAAAACACAACAAATTATTAAATTAAGCTCTTCTGGAATTTCCTATCTACAATATTTACAGTTCTGCAGTTTCCTGCAAGTACGTCGTGTAATCATTTAAATTTAGGCACTTTCCACGTTGCTAGATACTGGTCTTGTTAATGTATGTCCGAGAAATGAGTCCTTGTTCTATAAACAGTTGGCAACACTACTGCATTAGGTATTACCTAAATTGCAGTGCAGGTACCCTAATGAATAACTATGCCAATGAGTTGAGGTTGCTTGATAAAAACCAAAGAAACAATAGAAAGAGGGGCAAAGATACTAAATTCTTAACAAAAAAACTGAAGCCCAATGTGTTATTTTCGATTTAATTCCGAGTCGTCGGATCTGGGTCTAATGGGTGGTAATTTATGAAGCTCCCTAAACTCATTGGAGGTCTCCAATTGTCAGATCGGCCATTCCATGCTGCCGGTGTTTGGCTTTGATTTCTTTCGGATCTTCTTGATAAACTCGTTAGCAACAGGTAGAGATTCCAGGCGGGGTGGTTTGCGGAAAGTGGGGTCATGGTGGGAAGCGTTGCCGCCAGCATTGTATCCCAAATTGGAGGGGAGGGAGTTACTGAGTGTGCCGTTGAAGGACGACTGAAAGAAGTTGTTGTCCAGTGGTTCACGGCGAGTTCCGTTCGTCATGGAATCTGACGGGTACAACATTATTGCAATTTGTTTTGTTTGGTTTGTGTTAGAGTTGCTGAAATTCTTACTTACGAAAGGGTTGGTTGGCTTCTTGATGTACCTTATTTAATAGCTGTTCTTGTCGTTTGGGTTTGAAGTACGTTCCCGCAATATCTTCCTGTTCACTTTTCTCCAACCTCTGTAATAATTAGATTCAAAATTAATGTTTTTGGAAGAATTTGGACAGACAAAAAAACATGTTACCTGTAAAAATTTATCTTCCGAGGTTTCATCAAAGTATCCCGTAAAGTTGTGGTTTGACTGGTTGGCCGAAGGAGGAATTCGCCCTCCAGGCTGTATACCTGCTTAAAATATGATGCAGAATTTCAAGCCATGTTTAACAGATTTTGAATTTTGAACAAGTAATCAATTTTATTTTAATACCAGTAGGAGGCAGTTTGGTTCGAATGATTAGTAAATCTGGCATGTGCCACTTTTGAGAATCTTCATCCCACCAACTGTCGGCCTTGATTCTGTCCAAGTTCGAATAGTTGCAATCCCTCCGAAGGCATGGTTGAATTTTATCTAATATCTGCTGTAATAGTTTGATCTGCTGATCTTGCCGACGGATCGTCTCCAGATAATCTGTTCTGTCTGCTTCGAATTCGCTTTGGAGATCCGCAATTTCAGTTTCCAAGGCAACGATCTGCAAAAAATTATCAAATCATTTATGTAACAGAACATTATTGAAAATATAATGTTCCATTTAGTCTTTGTTTACTTTTTTCTTCGCTTTTTTTACGAGAGAAGTTTTGGCTTTTAGTTCTTCATGGATATCGTCGTACACTTGCAACATGATGTTATCGTCATCATCTAATTTAGATAATGCTTCTGCAGAAATTAATTGCCATTATAAATATTTTGAATTAACTAATCAAAATAGAAATGTTCGAAATGTTAATACATACCTTTGAGTAGAGCTATCCTTTTTTCTGCAATGGTTTTCCTTTTGGCCCTTTTTTCCTTCAATTCTTTGTCATGTGCTTTCTCTCCTCCTACTATCTGATCCTGAAGTTCTTGTAACCTGAAGTAATTACATGCATAAATTTGTGTATAATACATGTGGTAAACAAAACATGCAATACACAAAGTAATACTTTTAAGTAATGATATTTACTATTAATGAGCAGCACTCTCAGACATTTAGGTTGACTAAATCTAGTTTCTCACCATTTTCCTTTTGTAAAAATAAGCATTTCCAGTATTAAAAATTCAGAAATGAGGATGAGGATATTTCTTAACTGTGGAATAAAGAATGTGGAAGGAAGAAACTGTTCGATGATGTAATGAGTCATAGTTAATAACAAGCGAGACATGAATGGTTAATTTCAATAACACTAACATTCAGAGGCATATTTTAATGATAGATTACAACTGTTAAAAGATATGACTGTGTCAACAGCACTAAGAGCACATCATGAGTTCAGTCAAACCACAACATAGAAAGCCAGCTCATGAAAAACAAGAGCCTAACCTATTTTGATCAGTTTGAAGTATTTGGTCTTAAATCAGAGTTACCAGAATCGTAACTCATCTCAGTTGTCTCACCATCATATGTTTTGATTAGCAAATGACATTTTACAAAAGTCTACTTACATTTTGTGGCTAATGTCCATTTTGACAATATATACTAAGAAATTTATTATCTAAAAACTTAACAATTGAAATGATCTATTGTAACAGACCAGAAAAACCACCAGTTTTACTTCTACAAAACTAAGTATTGTTTTCTAGTAATTGCAGTCTTCTGTCAAAGACCACAATTGTCTCGAGAAAGGAGGGGTTACAATATTACTCTTACAATGCTTGACAGATAAGAAGTAATCAGATTATGGCAAAACCATTCATAGGTCAGCCAAAAGCTAGTGTAAATGTATATGTAAAACAGTGAGAAACTTTGCATGAAAGGAATGATAAGTAACAGTCACTTGATCATTATCAACTGCTTGGATTAGAGCTAAGTTGGCAGATGAAAATCTTAGTTTTTGTAGTCATACAAGCATTAAATTTATGTCTGACAATGCTATGAAGTTTGACGAACTTACTGCTTAGTAACAAATCATCAGAATCTCCATTCTTCACTAATCTATGTAAACAACTAATACAGAGCTTTAATGTAGTATTTAATATAAACTTACCTCTCTAAAGCTTGTGCCTGAACATCCACAACTTTCTCCCTGAAATATAAAAATGTTAAAAATTATTATTTAAAATAGAGAAATTAAAATACGAATTTAAAATTCCAAATCGTTTTTCAGAAGAATGTCAAGTCATTCTTACGAAAATGGTACATTATTTTTTTATAATTCTGCATATCATGTACAAATTTAATATTAATGTGGAGTATTTCATAATACAGACAATATTCAAATCATAAGTGATGATTACAAAAATTTATTCTGTATAGTTGAGTAAATATTGTTAATGAGATTACATATTTGAATACAAACAGAAAATCAAAAAGAACAAAGAACCTCGTCTGCGGATATTGAGATTTTGAAGTGGTGTTAGAATACAGAAATGTCAGAAATCTGTAGTCTGACATAGAGAAGATGTGGAATTTGCAAAATTTGTTTATTACTGGCGACTATGAGGCTGATTGAAGTTAATGCCACCATTATTAAAACACTTCACACACTCTCTGAATAGTTAAATCCAATCCTATAAATAAACCCATCATTTATTTTATACATAAAATACGTTAGGATTAATTAATTCCGACTGGAAAGGCTGCAGCACTTAATAACTCACTCGTATCTAAATATGGATGGAGCTGTGCCATAGCGCCATATTTGAACATAAGGGGTGTAAAAATTCATTTACAACAGATAACCTGTGGGTTATTTGCAGGAAATATAGATAATTTGAGTATTAAAAGCCACAGAAAGACTGTCTTCTGTTTCTTTATTCAAATTTTTATACACAAATGAAACAATTGGATTTTACAATAGAATGCCATTATTTCCTGTAAATAACCCATTCGTCTATGTTTAAATGTATTTTGAGAGCAGAGGTGAATCATGTGATGATGTGGATTATCTGCTAACTTTAATTAGTAATTACAAATTTGTCCAATGGATTTCCTTTCCATAAATATACCAATAGTGTTCCTAAAAACTAAAAAACTTCTTCAGATGTACTTGTCAGCCATCATAAATTTTCCTAAAATTGTGAAAACACACACATGCCTTTAGTCTTGCCTCTTCTTTCCTGTATGTCAATCCACACTTAAATTGACACTCCAATTTGAACTTTATTTGTTAAACTAATAAATTTCCCCGCTCTCTATAAAATGAATCTTAGAGAACTTAATGCACTTTAATGCATACTCTTAAATGGAGTACAATAGTAAGAATTTGATAATGTAAATATGTTCAACTAAGTACAAGTTAGCATATAACAAAGAAGAAAAGACAACTCTTGGAGGGCTGTGTGTGACACGTGTGCAAGTCTCTACACTTGTTCTTCAAAGAATACCCTCCAAACTGCAATTCTATCGAACATCTCAATTTGAATCCTCTTTGAACATTTCTGTCCTAGAATTTCAGTTGCAAGTCATTGTTTTCAAACCAACTTTCATTTCTTGCAATATGTTAAAAGAACACATAACTACCATTTTTCAAATTCAAAACAAAGGATTCTATCAAATCATCACACTTTGCTTATAGTTTTACATGATTTTATACAAACTAGAACATAGTGTAATATAGTAATCATTTACACATTCTCTAATTCACAACAGTGTACAAATCTACTAAACATATAAAAAAATGTACTCTACTTCTAGTGTGTATTTCCATACTTTCCAGATAAGATATTAAATAAATCTAATGTTATCAAATTAAAACTCACTCCAAATATTCTAAAGAATAAACGTTCAGAAAGTGTAAGCATTTTTCATGTCCTTCTTTCTGCATTTCTAGGAAATTCTCTAACAGACACTTGAGTAAACACCATTGTTTCCTTACGCACTATGTCGACACTGCACATTTCAGTGTACACAGTTGAACTTACATAAATATTATGTTAAATTATATTATTATTTAAAAGGGTAATTTAATATTTAGTGTTAGCTAATTATTTATTAAATAGTTATAAGTGATACAACTGTACGTTTCAAAATGTAACAAGTGTTATATTTCTTCAATTTCTAACCAAGTTATTGTAATCAATTTCTTTGTAAACAAATATATTGTCTTTACTTGCGAGCCATAAGTTTTATGTCATAACAAATACTGTATATTATCATGTATTAAATTACATACTGCTTTAATTTGAAGTTTGTATTTATTAAAAAAATAAACGAAACCTATGCATTTGGATTAATTAACTGTTTCCTATCCTGTACGCTTTTTAAATGGAGAATAAAAGTAACTGCTGTAGAAATACTAAGCAGTAAGAAAGTTTAATTCCGTGCTTGTTGTGGGTTTAATTGGGCCGGGATGGTGAGGGACGAGGCCTTGAAAAATTCCTAACCTGATTTTTGAGAGCAGCGGTCAACTCCTCAACCACCTTCGTAATCCCTCCATCCATCTGCACATGATGGAACACTTTTTCACAGACTTCCATGCAATATTACTGCTACATTAAAATTCCCAGTACTGCATGACACATCCAGATGATTACAAACAAAGAGTATAACGTTAAGAGCAATTACAAAATAAAATGAGGTAAGATAAAAATGATGAATAATTTTGATCATGTATATGGTTATTTATATTGACTGTGAATACGATATTGTAATAAATAATATACAGAATTTCCTGTACTTCTAGACCCATAGGAGTTTCTCATATTACTGATTTTTCATTATAGGAAAACCTCATCCCTGACTTTGGTTCAGTTTATTTCTGTAGAGTAGTGTTTCTCAACCTCTAACAAATCATCGCCCCCTTCAATAAAACCGTTACTTAGTATCATCCCCTTCACTTCAAAATTCTGATGCCGAAGGCCAAGGCTAACGCCAAATTTGTACTGCATTGGATAGACTATTGACTAATATAATGTTATTTGTTTAATTATTGTACGATATAATGAAAAAATATCTAATTATTCTTAATATAATGTTTTACTATATCGCCCAGAAAATTATTTTTTGCCACCCCTAAAATATAAATTGTTACAAATTGCCCCCTCAACATGGAAAAACGCCCACATGGGATGATATCGTCCCTGTTGAGAAACACTGCTATAGAGCAACACAATATGTAGGCGATCTGCAGAAGGAGGACATCTCCCAGGACTTTCTAAGGTAAACTGGTCCTTAGAAAATTTAGGTGTTACTAATATGAAGAAAACCCAGAAAATTCCACCTGGCCAGCCTGTTGGTCAAGCACAAACCCACGACCAACTACTGGTGTTTGGTGGTTTTAACCACTTGGCCAGTGGGCATCACTGACTACAAAGGAATGAATTTGAGTTATTTTGACATCAAAATCAGTCAAATTCATTCTTCTTGAGTCAGTGACACGGAACACTATGAATATAATATATTTATTATATACAGTATTATATTCTATGTGATGTTTGCAATCTCAAAATTTCATATCAATTTTGTGTTTTCTGATACATATATATATATATATATTATATTGTGAACATATATATATAGCTATTCACAAATATATATAATAAACAGTATATTATGTAGAATAAACAAAATCTACAGTCTATAACATTACAAGACCAAGTTGCAGAACATTAGGATAATCAAATTCTAATTATTTTTATGTTCTCTTGAAAAATACAATTGGCCATATAAAATTAGACAGTGAGTTTTGATATCATGGATATATTAAGTATTGCATTCCAAGCCTTTCACATTTTATTTACAAAAAATTTTTTAAAAGTTACTTCTCACCTGGTACTGGTCCAATTTACTTAATATAAACACACATAAAAACCTTTACTTGACCAGTAAAAATATATTTAATGAAAACAACAAACGTTTTCGACTGCCTTCCTCAGTCTTCCTCAGGTTTTAAATTCTGATATTCGAAAATCGTTGTGCTTAAATATTTAAACATTTTGGAACATATACATCTTTGCGAATAAAATTCATTACGCGCATGCGTATTAATCATTACGTACGTGAACCCAAATATTCACAAATATTATTTTACATATACATGTAAACGATGTATAACACCTTACATAGAGTTGTGGGGGCATTCTGCTTCATACGCAAACCTCCAAGCTGCCGAAATATTAATAGCATCTTTATAGTTGATACAGCTATTACGTAATCCTGCTTTATAAATTTCCAAAGCTTCTAGCGTTCGTACGTGTTCTCTTCTGTGTGACATTTTAATGATTTGCGCGTTCTGCAAGTTAGCACTTATGCCAGGGGTCGAAGCATACGTAGATAGGGCAGTGGTGCATCTGTTGTGTTCAATGTCATATTTGTGTTCGCGCATACGTTTATCCAGAGNAAATTCATTCTTCTTGAGTCAGTGACACGGAACACTATGAATATAATATATTTATTATATACAGTATTATATTCTATGTGATGTTTGCAATCTCAAAATTTCATATCAATTTTGTGTTTTCTGATACATATATATATATATATATTATATTGTGAACATATATATATATATATAGCTATTCACAAATATATATAATAAACAGTATATTATGTAGAATTAACAAAATCTACAGTCTATAACATTACAAGACCAAGTTGCAGAACATTAGGATAATCAAATTCTAATTATTTTTATGTTCTCTTGAAAAATACAATTGGCCATATAAAATTAGACAGTGAGTTTTGATATCATGGATATATTAAGTATTGCATTCCAAGCCTTTCACATTTTATTTACAAAAAATTTTTTAATTTATAATACTGTATTTAATTTAGTAAAATTATTTAGATAATGATGTATTTCTTGTTTGAACACACTTAAAAATAAATTAACATTTTCCCTGTATACACTGTTATAGTTTTTAGTTATACAAATCCTACAGAAATCATCATACATCATGAGTTACAAGGAAATCTTCTTTTGTGATTATACTATAGATATGGCAAATGCTGTACTAATGTTGTTTACAATATGCACTTTTTAACTCTAATCTTTTCCTTGAATAAAAAATTTTATATATTAACTTCTAAAAACAACTTAATTCTTTTATTACAGCTATTTCTGTGCAACAGAAATGTATTTAGAGTATTAATCGTTCAAAATAAACACGATTTTTAGTAGTAGCATAAATTTTAAATTTTATCTTGAAATTTGCTTTAAAATATAGGGCGATTGAAAAGGTCTTAGACAAACTTTAAAGGTAGGTCAAGAATACAAAAATAAACCATTTTTACCTAAGAATGTATAGCTGCAAACATCGACTGGAGTTGCTGAGGTATAGACTGGAGATATGGAGATGGTATAGATATGGAGTTGCATGTATTTTAGAATACTAGGGTGGTGTATTTATGTATTCACAACCTACCTTTAAAGTTTGTCTAAGACTTTTGAATAACCCTGTATATAGTCAAACTTCCAATAATGAAATGGTGGCTATTTAGAGATGGTCATTTTTTTTTAACAATAACAAATGCAAAATAATCTCCAAACAACAGCTACCTTTCAATGATGGCCATTTTTTATGATTCCATCAGTTGCCGTTTTTCAAATATTTAACTGTATAACTTCATTTCATTTTCTATGATTATAAAATATTTATGTGCTTGTATAATTGCTGATATTCTATAATGTAACAAAATTAATGATCATTTGATGTGGCATCTTATCACTTAATTTTGATGGAAACAAAGATAGTTATTTATCTTTAATGGGAAACTTTAGAGCAAATTGTAGAGTCATAAATTATTATTTAACATTTTAGGTGAGTAATTTTAGCATACCATTACTAAATAAATTGGACATCACAAGAGAGGCTAGAAAGTGGCATTTACAGATTTTGCAAATTATTCTCTTACTCAAATTCTTGCAGATAGCTTTAGATTCAAAAAGACTAAATTATTTACCACAAAAATATACTTAGTGGCCTAGCTACGTTTTGTGCCATCGTGGATTGCTCTCAAGTTTGTCACTTTCCACAATAAACACAATATAATATACATCAAACACTTTTGAGAGAAAGTGGAAAGATTTACAGCCATAGGAGGGAGGGAAACCTCTAAAATAACTAGGACTCCATTACCAATGTTGTTTATTAATTAAGCGTGACTAAGTGTTGTTTTCAAGGATACACAGTCCTTACTGTTGTCAGAAATTTCCGACAATGCACATCATTTCTCAAAAAAATAAAATTATCTGTCTTGAATCCTTCTACTATCCTACAGAAAGCTTTCCTTTCCATTACGGTCTACTGTAAGCAAAAGCTTCCTGTCCTCCCTAGCTATACTCCTGCATATATTAATTTTGTTAACATAGTTACATCTGAAGTCATGTATGAAGACTCGGATGGGACCTTTTGCCTAGTTCAAAAGTCATTTTCAAGGTCACATCAAATGTATATCATATAAAGTTTGTTGGGTGTATTAGATACCAATTTTTAGCACATTTATCAGAACACATTCAAAATTTAAACAAAAGGCATTTTTTCCAACAGATGAATTAACACATCTATGTGAATAACTTCTAAAATTATTTTCACCTGTCTACAGTAGATACATTAAAACATTTTGTTTTATTAAAAAGTAATAAAAATCTCTAATAAGCCATATAAACAAAAGAAATGAAATTAAACTAATATACAAGGTGGATAGAAAGTATCTAGGAATTTAGGAATTGCTAAAATTTCTATATTTCTAATGCAAAGGTAATGAAATTTATCCAACATATACCTTATTACATAGAAATATGGATGTATAGCTTAAAATTAATGTAGGCACCAGCACCATCCACCAACATGCCTTCCTCAGATTGTGATGTGGATGAGCTTCACTTCTCTGTGCATCTGCAGCCAAACTTGTGGTGCACTTTGAATTACAATTCTCAATTATTTCCATACAAATTGTGGCACAACATCCCTTCATTGTACCCCACTATCTTTGCACAGCAGCCACCAATTTCCACACTTCATAACATGCAGCAATCTGTGCTCACTCCCGAACAGACAAGTGGTCGGTCAACCTTTTTGCTATATTGTAACCCATCCATTATTGTAAATATATCTGTGTATTCATCCCATTTTATTATTTCTGTATAATTTTGGTCCTAATAAATATCAATGTAGCTCTTGGGGTCCCCTTCCCCTTCTCCTTCATTTCCACTTTCCAATCAACCTTTCTCTTTCTTTTTCTCCATCTTAAGTTCTTCCCAGCCTTCTTTCTTTTCAACCCTTAGGGCAAAGTCAGTTTACATAACAGAAAGCCCTCTAATCCATTATAACAACAACAACAACCTTTTGGCCACTCTTGCCCATGCCACCAATAGGAATTATAAATTCCATTGATTGCTATATATGCAGATGTAAATTTTATGATTGCATTATTACTAAAAAAAATTATAGCAATTTTTCAATGTCTAGTTACTTTCCACCTACCCTGTAGATCAAATCAAATTGGATAAAAATATAAACACTTCTGTTCCCAAGCAATTTGGTTAAAGGCTTCTCAATCCAAATTAATAAATCGCTATATGATAACATAACACTTCTTTAATATATTATTCTCATACCGTCACTTCCCAAAGTATTTACCTTTCCTTCTTGTACACTCTGTAAGCATTACTTTTATTGTTAACATTTGTATTTTATTATTATTTCTTCAAGAGTTCTTGTAAGTTTCACTGACAAATCATTACAAGGTTTCTTTTTGTATAAGAAATTAGATCTAAGCAATTCATTAATTATATAAAATTTACTCACTCTTCGATATCTTCTACAACTTCAGACGTTTTTGTACACTGTGTCTGAATTTCGCCATTCTCGCTAATTTTTGCAACTGGAGAAGATACAACACGTTCCTTTGTCATAGACGTTTCCTGTTAGAAACAATTCAACTGTTAGTTTTTAAAACCTGCTGGAGATTTATAATGCTAAGTTAGTATGAACCTCTGCACTGGCACTTCGTTTTTTGGTAACTTTTGTCAGTTCGTCTTGATAGAATGCTTTCAGATGAGTGACGTCGTTCTGTAGTTTTGCATTACTCTCTTGTTCTTTTTGATATTTGGACATTAACTCTCTCATTTTTTCATCATATTCCTGTTGGAAAGAACAGATTTTGCATTTTAAAGATAGAATCATACTGAAGCTTTTCACACAGAGAAATTTACTTTGTAATTTTATTATCATTATTAAATTACATGTTAAAGATTTCAGAAACCCATAGCAGTACTTAAATTGCTGACTAAATTAAGGATTTCAAGCAATAGTGAGTTTGCACAAGATTAAAAAGCATTATTATTGCATTGAAGAGTTCTCTACTAGCTTATCATTGATAGTAAGATATTTTTATTAAAACTATCCATTAGTTTACTACATGATAAAGTTATGAAAATGTTCAAGCTTCTTGACAATATATTTCTTATTAAGAACATTCTAAATCTATCTTGAACTTTTCAAGTTAGTTATTTGTAAGAATGAAGAGAAATTTAAGCCACTTCCCATTGAAAATATAGGATAAGAGGGGGTCCAATTCATGCATTTTCATATTATAAACTGAATAAAATTATATAAACTTCACTCATACCTTGACATAAACTCACTACTGCATTAAAATTAAATATTAATTTTACAATTTTACTTCTTTCCATCAAAATAAAAAACGTTTTTCTCATTTTCTGTAGGAAAATATAAAATTTATATAATTAGTTTCATAAAATAAATGCTTTTACTGTTATAAATACTTAAAAAACATAATAAAGAACTTGTAATTAAAGATATATCTTTTGAATTTAAAATAAAAATCAGGTTTTGTAACGTACTGGAGATACAAGATTTATTCAAGATCATCTTGTGAATTTTAAAATGGAAACATTGAAGATCAGAATCACAGCTATTTAAGAGTTCTCGTAAAGAATGAATATGGACTTCCTCTTCAAAAATGTATTTTATTTGTTACTCATTAATCATATCATATATACTGTCGATAGCTGCTTTTTTTTTTATTGTGTTTATACAAATTATTGTGTAAATTTGTTAGAGAATCCATTCTTCAGAATCAGAAGACAAAGAAGTCTACTAGAAAAAGAACTTAACTATATTGTAATGAAGGAAGTGATGTATGTCACTGTTGCACAACTAAAAGCCACACTAGAATGGCTACTATTACATCATAATCACCTCAGATATTTAATAAACAGAGCCAAATGCATCCATGCCAAAAGAACAGTAATAACCAGAAAATTGGTATTGTCTCACATAACAGGTTATATCAAGTTATCCGACTTCTTTTATATACGTAAAATTCAATATTAAACGTGTAGGACGGATGTTCGGTGCCGCTTTCCCGTAAGCCTAGAAGTTTGACAATGGTGTTTGGAATGTCGAGCGTGATTCCACCGACTATCCAAACACCATTGTCAAACTTTTAGGCTTACGGGAAAGTGGCGCCGAACGTCCGACCTACATGTTTACACGTTTAAAACGTCTGCCTCAACCTCTCTAATTACAGTCCTAACCAGAAAATCAAGTTTTGACATCAATGTCTGGCAATATTTAAATGAATGTGTACAACATTGCCCAATTCCTTATATTCAAAAGAACTATTCTCAAGCAGATTACATGTTCTGATCAGATCAAATTTCCACTATGCCAAAACTGTACCTAACTACCTGTGACGAGAAAATATCTTCATCGAAAAAGGAAGATGACCAACAAACATGCCAGAAATTAGGCCAATTGAGGATTTATGCGGAAAATCACTTACGGCTGCTGCTATTTTCGTTGTGAATTTGTCTCTTTAATCCGATTTTCAGTTCAGTAGACTATCATCTGCAGCTTGCAAGATGATAGTCTACCGAACTGAAAAAAATGAGGATTTATAGGCAATTCTTAAGGCAAACATTCACGAAAAGGATCAACCAATCAATTACATTAAGTACTGTCTGAAAAATATGAACCAAGTCTTAAACAGAAACTTGCACTGCATGCCCAAAGTTGAATTGACCATATTGAATTGTGTTCGACAATGGAAACTTGTACAATTACAAAAACAAAAGATAATGTACAGCTTTTCATCACCATTCAAATACTACATTCAGAGTTTTCTTTTTCTAAAGAAAAGGCTGTCACACGAACATCTCAATGGGTAATTGGTTCAAACACCTTTATTTTCTAGGAATTATCACATCCACAGACTCCAAAAATACTAGCCAATCAACAACTTTATTCCACCCAGATGCGTTTAGGAAATTACGATATTTCTCTCCTCAGTGGGTTTTCTTTCATACAAGCTAAACAAGGCATAAACACTTTTTTGATACTCTCACACAATTTTTCAATTTTCCTACCATTTTGACTACTTTCTGTGATAATTCCTACAAAATAATGGTGTCTGAACCAATTACATATTGAGATTTAAAAAAAACATAACAGAAGCAAGAGATAAAGTACACAAACATGTGTGGATTTTTTCTAGACACCAATTAAGTTTAGAACAATGCTGGTGAAACATTAATAGGACATGAGAAAAACAAATGTACAATGCCACAAACCTGCTTTGCAACACAACAATACTCACATAAGGTGAGAGAAGGAAGATAATGTTAAACAATTTAATTCCCCATGAAAACTGATGTACACAAAGGACTTAAAGTTTTCAAACAGAAAATCAGAGGGGGAATGCATTACAGAAATGCAGAAACTTTGGAAAATGCTTGAAAATGTACAATTATCAACTTATCTAGAAATTATTTTCAATTAATTGCATTTTTTAAGTTTTGTAGTTTTAATTTTATAAGAACTTTAAAATTTGAAATTAACATTCTCAACAGCAACCTTGTGCTAATTCTGAAGGAAATACAACTAATTGAGAAAACAGTAGGCAATCAAGTTCTAATATACAAGGTTCTTACTCAAATTTTTGTTTTTATTTCCATGACTTTCTCTGACCAACTTCGTACAAATTCCCTTATCCACATGTCCCTTACAGTACGGCACATTGACAAAATAAAACAGCATTTGAGTTACTATACATATATGTTTTGCTTCTCCAACATTTTAATTAATTAATTGTTTTTTCTAATTAACAGTTATATATTTTTTATAATTGCTGAATTATTAAAATTAAAAATAAAATGTATTATTAAAATTCTGTTATTAATCCATAACCATAAATCTACATGGCTTTGAAAAAAGAAAATAAATAAATTATTTTTTATTATTCATTAACAAATTCTATATAATCCATGTACAAAAGTATATATTTATTAAATTTATCTCTTCACAAATTTCCTGAACTTTATAAAATATTAATAAATTAAAAAAGAAAAAAAATTTGTTACACAATCAAAATTATTAAAAAGAAAATGATAAAAAAATACCATTTAAACTATTTTTCATTTTGTGTACTTTGTAAATTTTTGTTTAAGCTTGGGAGAAATTTTGTACACTTGCGTGCTCGGGTTCAATTCTCTTGTTGTGTATACTTTTCTTTTTCCTTTTTTTAAATTCATAAATACTTATAATGTATTTATTTATTTACTCATTCATTTATTTCTTATTATTTATTGATTTTTTTGGTATTTTTTAATGATTTATTTATTTTAATTTAATTTAATTTCTACTATTCCAAGTCTAATATTTTTACTTTGAAAATCCACCATTGTCAAGTTGAGAGGTAGCTACTTATGCCGGGTTTGAACATGGGTCTATAGACTTTTTCACTCACTCTTTAACAGTTCGTTTCTGAATTTCGACATAAATAGATGTATTTGTGCAGTGAAATTTATTTTGAAAAATTATTTTACAATTAAAAAAAAATGTCATCAAGAGAAGCAAGTTCTTGATGTTCAGACAAAAAAACTGTTGATGATAACTCTTTATACAGTGATGTATCAAAGCAATGGCTAAAAGATGGAGTATTAATATGTAAATTTTTCGACTATTTAAACTAAACATTCGCATCACCCAGGTATACAAAATAAAATAAAAATTGTCTTCTGTTAATCTTTGTAATATTATCTGTAAAACCAGTATAATAAGTCCTGATAATAGATGAAAGTCAAATTTATAGTCGAAAAATTTACATATTAATAAGGAAAAAAGGACATTGAGGCAATTTAATTAAAAGATGGAGTAGTTTATTATGAGAGTTTACTTTTCGAAAATAATTTAATTGCAACAACATCTTCTGATACACTATCTGAAGATGCTATGCTGATAGGCACAGAATTATACAATAATACATTGGATGTGTTGAATGAAAAAAACTTTATAATTGATGACGAATTGATTAATGTCCAAGAAGAATGTACAGAAGGAAATTCTGAAGCAGTTAAAGATGACTCATCTGATGACTATGTATCATACCTGATGAAAAAACATAGAATGAAGGAATATATTTCACCGGAATATAAAATCAAAGTTTTAAAAGTAGCAAAAGCACACCTTACATGGAAACTACAAACATTACAAAAAATGGATGTAGTCATTTGAAAAGAATGGATCATTTAAAATTATGGGAAAAAGATGTTGAATGTGGTGGAACTATTTTTGATAAATATCATTTGATTGATTCTTGGACATATAACTGCTTTGTCAAAATGAGACATAATTATCAAAAAAAATATTATAATAATAATAATAATAAGAAGAAGAAGAAGAAGAAATAAATGAATGAGTAAATACATTATAAGTATTTATGAATAAAAAACAAAAAGTACACACAAGAGAATCAAACCCGAGCATGCAAGCATACAAGTCAGGAGCATTACCACTCATGCCGCAGCATGCTCAAGTGAAAGTACGCGTAACTTATATATAAAGTGCTAAAGAAAACTTTAAGTTCGTTTTTCTCGATTATATTTGAGTGTTGCACTTTAGTACTTTACAGGTAGTACATTCACGTGGTATACTACCTCTACACTAAAGATCATCAAAATCCATTTCCCCAAAGCCGTAGGGTCTCCTAGTTAAGCGTACTGTCAGCAAAAAATCAACAAGGCAGCCAAGGAAGCAAATTCCCTGACTTTTTGACAATTTTTAACAAATTCCCTGACATTCCATGACTTTTTCTGAATACTAATGAAAATCCCTGACTTTCTGGCTGTGTAGGAACTCTGAACATATTCTTTTCTAAAAATTTAAATGTGTATGTTCTATTTGTCAAACCATTGGTTTATATTCAGACATTCAGTCGAAGCCTGATGATGGACAGAAAAGGCAAGCGAGAAAAAATTGCATATTAAAAACTTTCCACTGAGTTAAGGTGTATTTGTTAATAATTAAAAGATATACATCTTTATACTATTTTGAATAATATTTTATTTTAATTATACTGTTTTAAATTTTCTGTACTTTACATTAAATATTATACAATAAGTCCTTTAAGCAAAATGATGTTTCACAAAAATGATTTTACCATAAGCTAACTGATGTAAACAATAGTTTCTAAAGTATATTTCTGGTCACAAAAGCATTGAACTTCTAAATAAAGACTCCTCTAATATTAAAGATTGATTTTTAACCCATTTATTTAAGCTCAGGATTATACACAACATACTTATTGTTTTGTATTTAGTCATGCTTCAAAATGACAATCTAGAACTGTTTTCCAGCAATCTAAACTTGCTGGAAAACAGTTCTCACAGGCACCAACAAGTCCATGAGGATGTCTCAAAGCATGAACATTCTGTAAGATGATATCCAAAATCCAAAGGATTATGGTGTATTATTCCCTAATAACATATACTGTACAAAAACTCTGAAAATTAATTTGATTATTCCAACAAACAGATGGATTATCAGACTACATTAAGACTAATAAATAATTAATTAGCTTTAACAGAGGTCCCTAAAAATAGAGATATCTCATAGGAAACTAATTCAAAAGCAGAAGTTTTGGCTGTGTCATGCAAACTAACATTCTGTGAAGAGACATCATGCTAAAATGAATCAGTGACTCTTGATGATGATGACAACAAGCCCTATGGCTGGATACCATCAAAGCATGACCATGAATAAGCTGAAGGAAGCTGTATTTGACAGCCAAATGTAAGACTATGGAATGACCTGGAATTGGCCACACCTATATGATTAAACCCTAACTATATGTTATAAATTATATAAAATCCTGAAATTAAATAATAGAACAAAACTGTTTGCAAATGATGTAAATTTTATTTTATAATTTTATATTTTAGATTTTATGCTCATTGCTTCTTTNTATGGAGAATGGTATAGATATGGAGTTGCATGTATTTTAGAATACTAGGGTGGTGTATTTGTTTATGTATTCACAACCTACCTTTAAAGTTTGTCTAAGACTTTTGAATAACCCTGTATATACAGTCGAACTTCCAATAATGAAATGGTGGCTATTTAGAGATGGTCATTTTTTTTTAACAATAACAAATGCAAAATAATCTCCAAACAATAGCTACCTTTCAATGATGGCCATTTTTTATGATTCCATCAGTTGCCGTTTTTCAAATATTTAACTGTATAACTTCATTTCATTTTCTATGATTATAAAATATTTATGTGCTTGTATAATTGCTGATATTCTATAATGTAACAAAATTAATGATCATTTGATGTGGCATCTTATCACTTAATTTTGATGGAAACAAAGATAGTTATTTATCTTTAATGGGAAACTTTAGAGCAAATTGTAGAGTCATAAATTATTATTTAACATTTTAGGTGAGTAATTTTAGCATACCATTACTAAATAAATTGGACATCACAAGAGAGGCTAGAAAGTGGCATTTACAGATTTTGCAAATTATTCTCTTACTCAAATTCTTGCAGATAGCTTTAGATTCAAAAAGACTAAATTATTTACCACAAAAATATACTTAGTGGCCTAGCTACGTTTTGTGCCATCGTGGATTGCTCTCAAGTTTGTCACTTTCCACAATAAACACAATATAATATACATCAAACACTTTTGAGAGAAAGTGGAAAGATTTACAGCCATAGGAGGGAGGGAAACCTCTAAAATAACTAGGACTCCATTACCAATGTTGTTTATTAATTAAGCGTGACTAAGTGTTGTTTTCAAGGATACACAGTCCTTACTGTTGTCAGAAATTTCCGACAATGCACATCATTTCTCAAAAAAATAAAATTATCTGTCTTGAATCCTTCTACTATCCTACAGAAAGCTTTCCTTTCCATTACGGTCTACTGTAAGCAAAAGCTTCCTGTCCTCCCTAGCTATACTCCTGCATATATTAATTTTGTTAACATAGTTACATCTGAAGTCATGTATGAAGACTCGGATGGGACCTTTTGCCTAGTTCAAAAGTCATTTTCAAGGTCACATCAAATGTATATCATATAAAGTTTGTTGGGTGTATTAGATACCAATTTTTAGCACATTTATCAGAACACATTCAAAATTTAAACAAAAGGCATTTTTTCCAACAGATGAATTAACACATCTATGTGAATAACTTCTAAAATTATTTTCACCTGTCTACAGTATATACATTAAAACATTTTGTTTTATTAAAAAGTAATAAAAATCTCTAATAAGCCATATAAACAAAAGAAATGAAATTAAACTAATATACAAGGTGGATAGAAAGTATCTAGGAATTTAGGAATTGCTAAAATTTCTATATTTCTAATGCAAAGGTAATGAAATTTATCCAACATATACCTTATTACATAGAAATATGGATGTATAGCTTAAAATTAATGTAGGCACCAGCACCATCCACCAACATGCCTTCCTCAGATTGTGATGTGGATGAGCTTCACTTCTCTGTGCATCTGCAGCCAAACTTGTGGTGCACTTTGAATTACAATTCTCAATTATTTCCATACAAATTGTGGCACAACATCCCTTCATTGTACCCCACTATCTTTGCACAGCAGCCACCAATTTCCACACTTCATAACATGCAGCAATCTGTGCTCACTCCCGAACAGACAAGTGGTCGGTCAACCTTTTTGCTATATTGTAACCCATCCATTATTGTAAATATATCTGTGTATTCATCCCATTTTATTATTTCTGTATAATTTTGGTCCTAATAAATATCAATGTAGCTCTTGGGGTCCCCTTCCCCTTCTCCTTCATTTCCACTTTCCAATCAACCTTTCTCTTTCTTTTTCTCCATCTTAAGTTCTTCCCAGCCTTCTTTCTTTTCAACCCTTAGGGCAAAGTCAGTTTACATAACAGAAAGCCCTCTAATCCATTATAACAACAACAACAACCTTTTGGCCACTCTTGCCCATGCCACCAATAGGAATTATAAATTCCATTGATTGCTATATATGCAGATGTAAATTTTATGATTGCATTATTACTAAAAAAAATTATAGCAATTTTTCAATGTCTAGTTACTTTCCACCTACCCTGTAGATCAAATCAAATTGGATAAAAATATAAACAATTCCAAAACTCAAAACACTTCTGTTCCCAAGCAATTTGGTTAAAGGCTTCTCAATCCAAATTAATAAATCGCTATATGATAACATAACACTTCTTTAATATATTATTCCCATACCGTCACTTCCCAAAGTATTTACCTTTCCTTCTTGTACACTCTGTAAGCATTACTTTTATTGTTAACATTTGTATTTTATTATTATTTCTTCAAGAGTTCTTGTAAGTTTCACTGACAAATCATTACAAGGTTTCTTTTTGTATAAGAAATTAGATCTAAGCAATTCATTAATTATATAAAATTTACTCACTCTTCGATATCTTCTACAACTTCAGACGTTTTTGTACACTGTGTCTGAATTTCGCCATTCTCGCTAATTTTTGCAACTGGAGAAGATACAACACGTTCCTTTGTCATAGACGTTTCCTGTTAGAAACAATTCAACTGTTAGTTTTTAAAACCTGCTGGAGATTTATAATGCTAAGTTAGTATGAACCTCTGCACTGGCACTTCGTTTTTTGGTAACTTTTGTCAGTTCGTCTTGATAGAATGCTTTCAGATGAGTGACGTCGTTCTGTAGTTTTGCATTACTCTCTTGTTCTTTTTGATATTTGGACATTAACTCTCTCATTTTTTCATCATATTCCTGTTGGAAAGAACAGATTTTGCATTTTAAAGATAGAATCATACTGAAGCTTTTCACACAGAGAAATTTACTTTGTAATTTTATTATCATTATTAAATTACATGTTAAAGATTTCAGAAACCCATAGCAGTACTTAAATTGCTGACTAAATTAAGGATTTCAAGCAATAGTGAGTTTGCACAAGATTAAAAAGCATTATTATTGCATTGAAGAGTTCTCTACTAGCTTATCATTGATAGTAAGATATTTTTATTAAAACTATCCATTAGTTTACTACATGATAAAGTTATGAAAATGTTCAAGCTTCTTGACAATATATTTCTTATTAAGAACATTCTAAATCTATCTTGAACTTTTCAAGTTAGTTATTTGTAAGAATGAAGAGAAATTTAAGCCACTTCCCATTGAAAATATAGGATAAGAGGGGGTCCAATTCATGCATTTTCATATTATAAACTGAATAAAATTATATAAACTTCACTCATACCTTGACATAAACTCACTACTGCATTAAAATTAAATATTAATTTTACAATTTTACTTCTTTCCATCAAAATAAAAAACGTTTTTCTCATTTTCTGTAGGAAAATATAAAATTTATATAATTAGTTTCATAAAATAAATGCTTTTACTGTTATAAATACTTAAAAAACATAATAAAGATCTTGTAATTAAAGATATATCTTTTGAATTTAAAATAAAAATCAGGTTTTGTAACGTACTGGAGATACAAGATTTATTCAAGATCATCTTGTGAATTTTAAAATGGAAACATTGAAGATCAGAATCACAGCTATTTAAGAGTTCTCGTAAAGAATGAATATGGACTTCCTCTTCAAAAATGTATTTTATTTGTTACTCATTAATCATATCATATATACTGTCGATAGCTGCTTTTTTTTTTATTGTGTTTATACAAATTATTGTGTAAATTTGTTAGAGAATCCATTCTTCAGAATCAGAAGACAAAGAAGTCTACTAGAAAAAGAACTTAACTATATTGTAATGAAGAAAGTGATGTATGTCACTGTTGCACAACTAAAAGCCACACTAGAATGGCTACTATTACATCATAATCACCTCAGATATTTAATAAACAGAGCCAAATGCATCCATGCCAAAAGAACAGTAATAACCAGAAAATTGGTATTGTCTCACATAACAGGTTATATCAAGTTATCCGACTTCTTTTATATACGTAAAATTCAATATTAAACGTGTAGGACGGATGTTCGGTGCCGCTTTCCCGTAAGCCTAGAAGTTTGACAATGGTGTTTGGAATGTCAAGCATGATTCCACCGACTATCCAAACACCATTGTCAAACTTTTAGGCTTACGGGAAAGTGGCGCCGAACGTCCGACCTACACGTTTACACGTTTAAAACGTCTGCCTCAACCTCTCTAATTACAGTCCTAACCAGAAAATCAAGTTTTGACATCAATGTCTGGCAATATTTAAATGAATGTGTACAACATTGCCCAATTCCTTATATTCAAAAGAACTATTCTCAAGCAGATTACATGTTCTGATCAGATCAAATTTCCACTATGCCAAAACTGTACCTAACTACCTGTGACGAGAAAATATCTTCATCGAAAAAGGAAGATGACCAACAAACATGCCAGAAATTAGGCCAATTGAGGATTTATGCGGAAAATCACTTACGGCTGCTGCTATTTTCGTTGTGAATTTGTCTCTTTAATCCGATTTTCAGTTCAGTAGACTATCATCTGCAGCTTGCAAGATGATAGTCTACCGAACTGAAAAAAATGAGGATTTATAGGCAATTCTTAAGGCAAACATTCACGAAAAGGATCAACCAATCAATTACATTAAGTACTGTCTGAAAAATATGAACCAAGTCTTAAACAGAAACTTGCACTGCATGCCCAAAGTTGAATTGACCATATTGAATTGTGTTCGACAATGGAAACTTGTACAATTACAAAAACAAAAGATAATGTACAGCTTTTCATCACCATTCAAATACTACATTCAGAGTTTTCTTTTTCTAAAGAAAAGGCTGTCACACAAACATCTCAATGGGTAATTGGTTCAAACACCTTTATTTTCTAGGAATTATCACATCCACAAACTCCAAAAATACTAGCCAATCAACAACTTTATTCCACCCAGATGCGTTTAGGAAATTACGATATTTCTCTCCTCAGTGGGTTTTCTTTCATACAAGCTAAACAAGGCATAAACACTTTTTTGATACTCTCACACAATTTTTCAATTTTCCTACCATTTTGACTACTTTCTGTGATAATTCCTACAAAATAATGGTGTCTGAACCAATTACATATTGAGATTTAAAAAATATATAACAGAAGCAAGAGATAAAGTACACAAACATGTGTGGATTTTTTCTAGACACCAATTAAGTTTAGAACAATGCTGGTGAAACATTAATAGGACATGAGAAAAAACAAATGTACAATGCCTGCTTTGCAACACAACAATACTCACATAAGGTGAGAGAAGGAAGATAATGTTAAACAATTTAATTCCCCATGAAAACTGATGTACACAAAGGACTTAAAGTTTTCAAACAGAAAATCAGAGGGGGAATGCATTACAGAAATGCAGAAACTTTGGAAAATGCTTGAAAATGTACAATTATCAACTTATCTAGAAATTATTTTCAATTAATTGCATTTTTTAAGTTTTGTAGTTTTAATTTTATAAGAACTTTAAAATTTGAAATTAACATTCTCAACAGCAACCTTGTGCTAATTCTGAAGGAAATACAACTAATTGAGAAAACAGTAGGCAATCAAGTTCTAATATACAAGGTTCTTACTCAAATTTTTGTTTTTATTTCCATGACTTTCTCTGACCAACTTCGTACAAATTCCCTTATCCACATGTCCCTTACAGTACGGCACATTGACAAAATAAAACAGCATTTGAGTTACTATACATATATGTTTTGCTTCTCCAACATTTTAATTAATTAATTGTTTTTTCTAATTAACAGTTATATATTTTTTATAATTGCTGAATTATTAAAATTAAAAATAAAATGTATTATTAAAATTCTGTTATTAATCCATAACCATAAATCTACATGGCTTTGAAAAAAGAAAATAAATAAATTATTTTTTATTATTCATTAACAAATTCTATATAATCCATGTACAAAAGTATATATTTATTAAATTTATCTCTTCACAAATTTCCTGAACTTTATAAAATATTAATAAATTAAAAAAGAAAAAAAATTTGTTACACAATCAAAATTATTAAAAAGAAAATGATAAAAAAATACCATTTAAACTATTTTTCATTTTGTGTACTTTGTAAATTTTTGTTTAAGCTTGGGAGAAATTTTGTACACTTGCGTGCTCGGGTTCAATTCTCTTGTTGTGTATACTTTTCTTTTTCCTTTTTTTAAATTCATAAATACTTATAATGTATTTATTTATTTACTCATTCATTTATTTCTTATTATTTATTGATTTTTTTGGTATTTTTTAATGATTTATTTATTTTAATTTAATTTAATTTCTACTATTCCAAGTCTAATATTTTTACTTTGAAAATCCACCATTGTCAAGTTGAGAGGTAGCTACTTATGCCGGGTTTGAACATGGGTCTATAGACTTTTTCACTCACTCTTTAACAGTTCGTTTCTGAATTTCGACATAAATAGATGTATTTGTGCAGTGAAATTTATTTTGAAAAATTATTTTACAATTAAAAAAAAATGTCATCAAGAGAAGCAAGTTCTTGATGTTCAGACAAAAAAACTGTTGATGATAACTCTTTATACAGTGATGTATCAAAGCAATGGCTAAAAGATGGAGTATTAATATGTAAATTTTTCGACTATTTAAACTAAACATTCGCATCACCCAGGTATACAAAATAAAATAAAAATTGTCTTCTGTTAATCTTTGTAATATTATCTGTAAAACCAGTATAATAAGTCCTGATAATAGATGAAAGTCAAATTTATAGTCGAAAAATTTACATATTAATAAGGAAAAAAGGACATTGAGGCAATTTAATTAAAAGATGGAGTAGTTTATTATGAGAGTTTACTTTTCGAAAATAATTTAATTGCAACAACATCTTCTGATACACTATCTGAAGATGCTATGCTGATAGGCACAGAATTATACAATAATACATTGGATGTGTTGAATGAAAAAAACTTTATAATTGATGACGAATTGATTAATGTCCAAGAAGAATGTACAGAAGGAAATTCTGAAGCAGTTAAAGATGACTCATCTGATGACTATGTATCATACCTGATGAAAAAACATAGAATGAAGGAATATATTTCACCGGAATATAAAATCAAAGTTTTAAAAGTAGCAAAAGCACACCTTACATGGAAACTACAAACATTACAAAAAATGGATGTAGTCATTTGAAAAGAATGGATCATTTAAAATTATGGGAAAAAGATGTTGAATGTGGTGGAACTATTTTTGATAAATATCATTTGATTGATTCTTGGACATATAACTGCTTTGTCAAAATGAGACATAATTATCAAAAAAAATATTATAATAATAATAATAATAAGAAGAAGAAGAAGAAGAAATAAATGAATGAGTAAATACATTATAAGTATTTATGAATAAAAAACAAAAAGTACACACAAGAGAATCAAACCCGAGCATGCAAGCATACAAGTCAGGAGCATTACCACTCATGCCGCACCATGCTCAAGTGAAAGTACGCGTAACTTATATATAAAGTGCTAAAGAAAACTTTAAGTTCGTTTTTCTCGATTATATTTGAGTGTTGCACTTTAGTACTTTACAGGTAGTACATTCACGTGGTATACTACCTCTACACTAAAGATCATCAAAATCCATTTCCCCAAAGCCGTAGGGTCTCCTAGTTAAGCGTACTGTCAGCAAAAAATCAACAAAGCCGCCAAGGAAGCAAATTCCCTGACTTTTTGACAATTTTTAACAAATTCCCTGACATTCCATGACTTTTTCTGAATACTAATGAAAATCCCTGACTTTCTGGCTGTGTAGGAACTCTGAACATATTCTTTTCTAAAAATTTAAATGTGTATGTTCTATTTGTCAAACCATTGGTTTATATTCAGACATTCAGTCGAAGCCTGATGATGGACAGAAAAGGCAAGCGAGAAAAAATTGCATATTAAAAACTTTCCACTGAGTTAAGGTGTATTTGTTAATAATTAAAAGATATACATCTTTATACTATTTTGAATAATATTTTATTTTAATTATACTGTTTTAAATTTTCTGTACTTTACATTAAATATTATACAATAAGTCCTTTAAGCAAAATGATGTTTCACAAAAATGATTTTACCATAAGCTAACTGATGTAAACAATAGTTTCTAAAGTATATTTCTGGTCACAAAAGCATTGAACTTCTAAATAAAGACTCCTCTAATATTAAAGATTGATTTTTAACCCATTTATTTAAGCTCAGGATTATACACAACATACTTATTGTTTTGTATTTAGTCATGCTTCAAAATGACAATCTAGAACTGTTTTCCAGCAATCTAAACTTGCTGGAAAACAGTTCTCACAGGCAGCAACAAGTCCATGAGGATGTCTCAAAGCATGAACATTCTGTAAGATGATATCCAAAATCCAAAGGATTATGGTGTATTATTCCCTAATAACATATACTGTACAAAAACTCTGAAAATTAATTTGATTATTCCAACAAACAGATGGATTATCAGACTACATTAAGACTAATAAATAATTAATTAGCTTTAACAGAGGTCCCTAAAAATAGAGATATCTCATAGGAAACTAATTCAAAAGCAGAAGTTTTGGCTGTGTCATGCAAACTAACATTCTGTGAAGAGACATCATGCTAAAATGAATCAGTGACTCTTGATGATGATGACAACAAGCCCTATGGCTGGATACCATCAAAGCATGACCATGAATAAGCTGAAGGAAGCTGTATTTGACAGCCAAATGTAAGACTATGGAATGACCTGGAATTGGCCACACCTATATGATTAAACCCTAACTATATGTTATAAATTATATAAAATCCTGAAAATTAAATAATAGAACAAAACTGTTTGCAAATGATGTAAATTTTATTTTATAATTTTATATTTTAGATTTTATGCTCATTGCTTCTTTAAGCATTAAAATATGCTTATAGTACTAGTAAGTAAAATAAGTTTTCTTCCTGTTTAAATATATTATGAGAAGTGTTACAAACAATAAAACATTGTACAGAATTTACCTTTCTTAATTTTTCAACCTTATTTTCTTCTTCAGCCTGTTTCTTCTCTGTTTTAGTGACATAAATATAAAAATATTAAATTATGTTTATCAAATGTAACAGACAATAATCTACATTTAATACTAACTCAAAATTTCTTCTTGTTCAACAGTTTCCTGCCCACTCAACAACGATTTCAATCTTTCTATTTCTTCCTGATATTCCCTCAGGAGAGCATCTTTTGGATCTTCATTTATTTTTGGCTTGTTTTGTATATTCTTTGCTCTATTTGCATACCGTAGTGTGCTTAACGTTTCATCATAGTTATTATCGGCTGGAGAAATGCAAGCCACCATCAGCGTTTTAGTATTTCCACCCAAAGAATCTTGAAGTAATCTCGTAAGTTTAGAATCTCTGTACGGAATATGTTTGGATTTTCCATCTACCAAAGCCGAGATCACATTGCCAAGTGCAGACAGTGAGAGGTTTATTTTTGTGGCTTCTTTCAAACGATCTCCCGTGGCTCCTGAAATATAAGTGATATATCAAAATATATAATTTAAGCCAGTAAGGTATGGGAGTTCATTAATAAACAAATAAATCTGTACCCGTCTTAGCCTGACGTTCACTCCCAGCCAAATCGACAAGGTTAAGTTTACCCTTTCTTATGTGTTGATCAACATCAGTATCCATATTAAACGTTTCCAGATGGATCGTGAATATTGAATGACTCCGAGAAGAGTCAGCATTCATCAATGTGGCACCAACAGAACGATTTTTCCAGCCTTTATCCATTATCTCTTCACACTGTTGAACATTGTGAACAGGATGTAAGGATAAACCTAAACATTACAAAACTACATTGAAAGATCTTATAAAATAAAAAGTAAGACAAAAAAATAGTAAAAAATTACCTGCTACATAAACTCCCTTGTCAGGATGTTCCTTTAAATCTAGCTTTTTTTTACAGTCTTTACCTAAAAGATCACGAATCTCTTCATTGTATATCTCCAGGTAGCAAGCATGAACTAAATACTTTTTGTTTTCAGATGTCGCTATCGCTTCAAAAACATGTTCAAATGCCCTAGGAATAATACCTCTCTGCGTCACTGGATCAGGTATACCCTGCATCGTAAATGATTTCCCACAACCGGTCTGTCCATACGCGAATACTGTTCCATTGTACCCTTCTGTAACTCCCTGAAATAAAGCAAAAAGTAATAATTTCATACATACATATATATATATATACACACATACTAAAAGAGTTGACTTACCTCTACTATAGGATAAACTATCTCATTATAAATTTGTTCAGTAGTGGCATTAGTAAAATAAGCACCATCAAATGTAAAATTTTTAGGAGGAGCTGCTTTTTCATTAGGATTTGTAATTGAGCATTGGCCTAACGGCGTATCTATATTAATGATAACCTGCAGAAGAATTGTGTTTAAAAAATAATTAGAGAAATTAAAAAATAATCTTCTATGATAGTAAGATGTTGCCAACAAAGACAAGGACTTCAAATATCCATAAAAATAATAATTAAATAGAGAGACAAATATGGTAGTGGAACTAGAGATATCAAGGGGTCCAAATTAAACATGCAAACTTACAATCACCCCTGTACCACTATGGATGTAGCTACTAGTTCTGTAAATGAAGAGTATACTTAGATATAGGGGCATTTGTCATTTTTGAATGTGACAAATGCCTCCTTATTCATGTACTTATCAATATTTTTCTTTGCTTATTTACAATGGTAAGAGGGATACAAGAGGGGACCAGAGAGCATAACCAGGAGCCAGGAAGCATAACCTGAGCAGAGAGAAGGTAATCAAGACCTAGGGAGAAGATTAGGAAGCATAACCAGGGAATTTCTCCTTCCAGTTACACTCCTCATCAGTTTTTTACTTAAATTATCAAGCATAATTTTCATATAAGAATTCAAAATCTCTCGCAAATAATAGAAAGCTGAAAAAAATAAAATGCTATTTTTTCTTTCCAAGAGCTTTCCAACACAATAAAAGAAAAAACAGAAATAGACTTGTCAATACACAAAACAGCAATTCAACAACAACAAAAATAATAACTTATGTTGACAGAAATGAATGAGCTCTATGGTAACTGTTTCGGAGAAAAAGAAAACAATCTAAATAATGAATTAATAAAAATGTATCATAATTCCGTATTAGTCACAAAGTAAATAAAATAACATTAAAACGTTCGATTAAAAGAAGTAGTCGTCGACATTCGTCTCTTTAATGCTCCTGACACACTTTCCATTTTTGCATCATTATAACACTTTATTACAAAAAAAAAAAAAACACATTGGCCTTCAAGCACTGCATATTTTTTCCAAAACAAAATTATGAACTTTGAGATATTAAATAAACTACAATACAAATGATAAAAAATGGTATTTATAGCAGATATAAAAATGTTTAAATTCCATTGGATACATCAACAAAATATTTCAGATGGGAGCCATCTTTCATATTAGATAGGAGCTTTACAATTACAAACTACTTCTTATGTGGTTAATTTTATTCTATGGCTGATGATAATGGTAAATTTTTAAAGGAAATATGATGTGGAGTAGGAAAATGCCAGCAAATCAATAATGATATGGCATACAAAACATGTACTTAGCCATAAGAGTGAATGTTACTTTGTTACTATTGCTAACGAATTAATTTTTCACATACTCGTTAAAGATTTTACTAAAGTTCTTTATTAACAAAATTATTTTTTTAGTTTTGTTGACCTTTAATATAATAGACTAACAGAGAGAAAGATGATTTGATAATGCTGATTGTTTGTTGTAAGTGAAATGATATCAACTGTAACAAACTTTATATTTTTCATAATATATACTGTTGGTGCCTCTTATTATGAAAGTTATGAGAAAATAAATGCCACACTTTCAATTATAGATACAAACAATAACTATTGATGTACAGCCTGGCAGAGACTATACAAAAAGTGACCAAACCTTGTCACAATACGAGTCATCCACTGCCTATTGGATATACACAATAGCCACATTGATGTGGCATAGGCATTCCAACAGAAGATGCAGATCTTATATTGGAATGCCTATTGGAGTGTCACACAATTAATTTTAGCTAATATAAGACAGTTATCACTGTTACTTTCCTTTACTGGTACTTTATGACTCTCTTAGTAAACATTCATTTAACTCCTTTGACTTTATAAACATACCCTAAATTTTCAGTTGCCTGATTGAGGTTAAGTGACGAGTTACACTTACGGTCCTTGTATATACAGGTATACCTCGACTTATGTTGTTCCCGATTATACGTCGTTTGTCAAAAAAGTATATGGAAAAATAAAAATCAAGTTTAAGTCATTTTATTCGACTTTACGTCTGTCCGCCACAAATATTGAAGTCGTAATATCATTAGAAAAGCATTTAAAGCACATAAAATCATATTAAAATATATACATTTACAAGTATGTACTGTATTTACAGTACATGCATTTGTAAATTTAGATTACTTTTTTCTGTACTATTAGGTCAGTCCATAAGTTTGTGCGTATTTTATGACCTTGTTTTGCTGTTAAAAATGCCAGTCTAATGTGATACTTNTTGAATTGTGTTCGACAATGGAAACTTGTACAATTACAAAAACAAAAGATAATGTACAGCTTTTCATCACCATTCAAATACTACATTCAGAGTTTTCTTTTTCTAAAGAAAAGGCTGTCACACAAACATCTCAATGGGTAATTGGTTCAAACACCTTTATTTTCTAGGAATTATCACATCCACAGACTCCAAAAATACTAGCCAATCAACAACTTTATTCCACCCAGATGCGTTTAGGAAATTACGATATTTCTCTCCTCAGTGGGTTTTCTTTCATACAAGCTAAACAAGGCATAAACACTTTTTTGATACTCTCACACAATTTTTCAATTTTCCTACCATTTTGACTACTTTCTGTGATAATTCCTACAAAATAATGGTGTCTGAACCAATTACATATTGAGATTTAAAAAAAACATAACAGAAGCAAGAGATAAAGTACACAAACATGTGTGGATTTTTTCTAGACACCAATTAAGTTTAGAACAATGCTGGTGAAACATTAATAGGACATGAGAAAAACAAATGTACAATGCCACAAACCTGCTTTGCAACACAACAATACTCACATAAGGTGAGAGAAGGAAGATAATGTTAAACAATTTAATTCCCCATGAAAACTGATGTACACAAAGGACTTAAAGTTTTCAAACAGAAAATCAGAGGGGGAATGCATTACAGAAATGCAGAAACTTTGGAAAATGCTTGAAAATGTACAATTATCAACTTATCTAGAAATTATTTTCAATTAATTGCATTTTTTAAGTTTTGTAGTTTTAATTTTATAAGAACTTTAAAATTTGAAATTAACATTCTCAACAGCAACCTTGTGCTAATTCTGAAGGAAATACAACTAATTGAGAAAACAGTAGGCAATCAAGTTCTAATATACAAGGTTCTTACTCAAATTTTTGTTTTTATTTCCATGACTTTCTCTGACCAACTTCGTACAAATTCCCTTATCCACATGTCCCTTACAGTACGGCACATTGACAAAATAAAACAGCATTTGAGTTACTATACATATATGTTTTGCTTCTCCAACATTTTAATTAATTAATTGTTTTTTCTAATTAACAGTTATATATTTTTTATAATTGCTGAATTATTAAAATTAAAAATAAAATGTATTATTAAAATTCTGTTATTAATCCATAACCATAAATCTACATGGCTTTGAAAAAAAAAAATAATTATTATTCATGAACAAATTCTATATAATCCATGTACAAAAGTATATATTTATTCAATGAGTTTAAAAATAAACAGAATAAGCATTGAAAATCATGTCATAGTTCATATTGTGCTATATAACTTCTATAACCATTGAGTACAACTTCAATTTAATTCCTCTGTAATTTCCACATTCCTGTTCATCTACTTTCCCTTTAAAAATTAGCACCAGAATACTTTTCCTCCATTCATCCAGTATTCTTTCCTGCTGCCATAGCTTTTTCATAAAATCCCATACAATACCAGCTTCTCTTTGCCTAAACATCTCTATACTTCTACTGGGATTTGATCAGCTCCTACTGCTTTCTCAATCTTCATTTTTCTGTGTCCTTCCTTCTTGCTTATATCTCATACCACTCCATTTGACTCTCCATCCATTCAGTAGTTCCCTAAGTTCTTTCATCTTTCCTTTATCTTTCGATCTTGTAACATTTCTCCTTTCCCATCTTTTATTGANCCATATTTGCCAGATATTGCTCCCAGTGATTATCATCTTTTTCGGAGTTTGCAGAATTTTTTAAAAGGAAAAACTTTTGAGGATGAGAACAATGTAAAAAAGGCTATTTCTGAATATTTTGATTCAAAACCGAAATCATTTTACAAAGACGGGATTAAAAAGCTACCATCAAGATGGGAAGAAATTGTACAAAATAATGGTGAATACATTATAGATTGAAATAAGATTTAATTAAAATTTTTTGTTGCTTTTTTTGTAGATAAAAATGTGCACGAACTTATGGACTGACCTGATATATTAAAAACTAAAATTTACTTGTTTGTAAGCTTAAAATAGATCCTTATTAACCATATATTATTAAAAATGCATTAATAAATAAAATACAGAACTAAGAATGGTAATTTATGGTTTAGCCTAGTGACAAGTAGATTTGGAGACAAGTAAATTTGACTTAAGTCGCCTCTCCTGGAACCAATTACCGACGTAAGGTGAGGTATACCTATATTACACTTCATAACTGTCAGAAAACTTACAAAAATATTCCACAAACAACTCGCGAGCCAAGATTGGCCGTAGTGACTCTACATGCTAACATTCAATCTGATATTCTCAATGTATTTCCATTCTGACAAATGTAATCAAACATCTTTACTATACCCGATACGATTAAAGCTATCCAACTACCAAAGCCAAATATTATCGGGCTAGAAACGGCTATAATACTAATAATTTAATAGACAATTTGACAAGTTAGGCACCATCTCTGACAAATGTTTGGAACAAACAAATTTGATTGTTCTGGAATCTGTTTTGTCAAGCTCCATAAAACTGAAAGTAAACAGTACATCGGTAAGTAAACATCACTCATTTTTTACGTTATTAGCTGCTTTAATGCATCAATTATACTTTTATATTTGAACAGCACATACAAACTGTGCTTAAATTAATTTGCACAATCTAATAATGAATAGTCTAATATTCTGAATGCTAATTTGACTCATTAATTGCAGAAGTATTCTTTAACATCAGTATCAATTAGCTACAAATCTCTAAAAAATGATGTATGTATTGTTTCCCCAAAGAGAAATCTAACAATATTTTATCTGAATTAATCATTCATTATATATTATTCAGTTAATCCTAAAAAAATTACCTTATTTCTACTGATATATGAGGTAGGAAGAGATTAATTAAACATCATTATTTGAAGTCTAAAACTTTGGCACGCATAAACATCTTTATAGCTAAGTATGCTTACAATATGGCAGCAATATGGGCTCAAAAAGGTTTACCATCCCTGTCATAGATGTTCAAATTGATTCCCTTCAGCCGTTATAAGACCTGTATTCTGGTGCAACATGATGATTTGACATGTCTAAGTATCTTGGAAATAATATGACATTCTCTGGTTATCACATCCTTCAATTCAGCAAGCATATGTGGCCAATTCTGGTACACCACAGATTTCAAATGGCCCCGCAGGAAAAAATGAAGAGGGGTAAGATCTAGGGAGTGGGGTGGCTGTTCCACAGGACCTCTTCTGCCAATCCATCTATTGAGAAACTTCTGGTCAAGGTACTTGTGGTCAAGGTCTCACAGCAAAATGTGTCAGATTATGATATTTTGGTCAAACTAACAAGTATGCTATGATTATTTTGTAATCAATAAATTATATATGAAATCAAAATTTATAGATACAACGCAATCATAAAATCTCTTTGCAATTACCGGGGAAATTAGAGTAGCTTCTGAAAAATAAAAGTAGTGATGCCACAGGCAGATCATGCATTGAAAGAGTTAAAGTTAAGATATCTCCACTTGATGGAGCTATGTGGATGAGGCATGACTTTACAATTGCACTATATAATCCAAATAGTGTCATTATAGTGTCAATGCATAAGCAAAATTGTTTTCTATTAATATATAAGTTTGTTAAAAAAAATTAGCCAGCAAACTAATCTTTTCTATCTTTTCAAATAAACTCACAACTCTATTTATTAAAGCAAATGCAAAATATTTCTGACATAGCTAAAGTCCAACATATTAAATAAATATATTGGTGAATAAAGTATCTCATATTTTGTACCAAATAACTGACACTTTAACTCATTTATTTTGCTGAATTTCAAATATAAACAATTCAGAGAATACCATCATCTGAAAATAACTGACACGTCAAATTTATCTGTTATGCTCTACTTACCGAATAAGCTCAAAGACAAAGAGTAATGATAGAAGCTACTGGAAAAATTCTCATTAAATTTCCAGTATGTATATTCAAGACTTTTATTATATAGAAAATCAAAATATGTTTATTTATTATAACATTTTAGAAATATAATTATGCTGTAAACATTACAGACATCAGGTAACCAACTTCAAGAGTGTGATCTCCACTAAATGATCCTGTGTTATTCCATACAGAATTTATATATTTTGCCATAACAGATAAGAAAGCATGTAATAATGTTATACTAAATACTAAGATTTCTATAAAAAATTTAAAAGAAATGTAATTTTAAGAACCAAACTTTGACCTGCAACAAGAAATTCTGCAGCCAGCTGGATGGCCAAAGCGATTAATTAATTAATTAATACATTAATAATCCCATCAAGTTCTACATGTTAACCATACTTAAACAAATTTTAATTAAAATATAGTTATTATTCGGGGGATGGGGTGGCTAAAGACATCGGCAGAAACAAATTTAACATTTTACAATTTTGCAAAAAAGTTCATCGAGTAATCTTGCTGCAAAGAGAAAGAGAATTCTTTAGAGATTTCTTGTAATGTAACATTATTAAATCAGAATTGCAGTTTTCAGCAAGCGGTATTAAGAAATGACATGTATATAGTAAAGGAAAGATCATTAATTTTGTATGAAGTCAGAGTATGCTGAAAAATTGGAAGGAAAAATCAATACGCTGCTATATTTAATAATTTATTCATTATTTAATACACTTAATGCTACTTAAAAATTTATCCATTTAGGGCAACTGATTAAAACCTTCAAACGTTTTTCTTTTTATTAAATTCAGTGTTATAAATCTTTTCTTTAAATTAATTAAGCTTCAGCTTTGCGTTACATATAAATCGAACAATCGGGATTATAAACCCCAACCGTTAAATATATTAATATTCCTAAAAGTATGATGATAGGATGCATTAAAATTATAAATATTGCGTGATAATCATTGTGTTTATACATTATGAATATTATATAAAGCAAATAACTATCATCTGAAAAAGCGTTGAACGTCTTACCTTACAAGAGAGCTCTTTCTCTCTCTTGTTTATTGGACGGCATCGAACGATAACTTTAACTGATTCTGATGCCATTTTTTTTGTTAAGTATCCCCGAAATTTTACCTGAAAAAGAAATTTATAATGATAAATAAATTGTATAAATATAAACTAATATATAATAGAACTAAATAAAAACTAATATATAATAGAACATTATACATTATAGATTACATTTGTTGACCATATAATCCTTGGCACAAATTTCTACTCAGAAGACACTATAATTTATCATTATCTCTAAGTAGGTCAATGCCCTGCACATGTAGAATGGAAATAAAAAGGCCAAACAGATAATGATATTTGCACGAGAATGAGTTAGCGTTCGTCAAATTCATTGATAAAAGTACAGTAGGTAATTTTATGGTATGGTTTTTTTCAAATTAGAGAGAATTTTCAGCAAGAGAGCCCAAAACCAAGTATATTCAAAGCTGCAAAGATGATGATACAGTAGAGCCTCGAAAACTCGGCACTCAATAACACGGCACTCCGGATAACTTGGCCACACCCTAGCAGGGCAAAAAAAATCCTTAGTTAATTAATTTTCATGATAAAGACAGCTTTATGCCTCAAAGTATTTTTCTGAGGTCTGTCTTATCAGGTAAATTACTGTACACAGTGTATTCATTAATTTTCATTTTCATGTAGTAAAGGCTCTATGCCTTCATAAAAGATGTACTTTTCCTTTGTTTAAGGGTATTTGGGCAGTTTATTCTCTGTTGTATTCTCAAGTAAACAATACATACAAGTACAGTACAGTATTTTCTGAGGAAACACTCATACTTATTTTTTTAACCCCATTCCCGATAACCCGGCATTTTCACAAACTCGGCCATCCTTCGGTCCACATTAGGCCAAGTTTTCGAGGGTTTACTGTAATATGATTCTTAAGTTCAAACTTAGAGAGTCCAATCACTTTTGAAATGTCCACTGAATGATATAACTTTAGTAACTTTACTATACAATTACATAACATAACATGAGCATTATTCCTATAGAAGGAACATGTTCATGATCATCTCAAATTGTACAAACATCTTTCCCCAATTGCACAGGACACTTCCTATAGATCGGTGGTTCTTAACTTTTCTGCTGTCTGTATTCGAATTTTACACCCCAAAAAAGATCCATTAAGGTTTTTTTTTAAAAGGGATAAGATCATCTCATTTTCTCATACGTGTTTCGGCCTAGTTTTAGATACAGCTCAAGTAATTAAGAAAATTCATCAATAATAAAAAAAAATATTTGGATCTGGGTTAGGGATTTACTACAGAAATAAATTATGTAATTACATATTTAAATTTGACTTTGGTATATTTTTTAAGTTGTACATTTTAAAATGATTCAGTTCTTGTTAAAAAAGATGAGGAAATAAAATTTTAAAAGTTTAATCATTTGAAATGGCATCTTACACCTCATACTACTGCAGAGTAAGTGTCTTGCACATGAAAATGCGACAGATCGGTGGTTTCTAACCTTTTTGAACACACAACACAATCAGTAAATCATGCAAAGGTTGTGTCATAATTTATTATTAAATGTTATGAGACTGGACAATGAGTCAATCACAAATCTCTCTCTAATTCCTTCTCTGTGGTATTAGAGACAGATTTGTAGTGTGGCTGCTTGAAATTTCGAAAATGTTAGTTACATTTTGTTCCTTTATAATTCATCTTGCGGCACATTTAATATGACTTCTCACACATTGGTTAGGAACTACTGATGATAGCCTAAATAAAATGATAAACTGGGTAAAAATCTAGTAGATTGTTACCAGTCTCCAAATGTCCTTTGATATATAAAATCAAAAAATTAATCTGCTAAATCTTTTTAAATTTCTGGCAATGTAGAAAAATTTGGTATTATAATCTGAAAGCTGTCATTTCATTTGATGTTAGAAATTTAATTTAAATTTTTAATAACGAATAAAATGACAGCTTTCAAAAGTTAACTTTGTTTATACTTAATTACTATATAGCCGTACTATATATATATATATTTTTTTTTAAATAATTAATTTTGATTTTTACTTTATCAGGATCAATAAACACAGCAAAAATCATTTTTTTTTATAAATTATAT
>NW_019384717.1:453902-457946 GCF_000671375.1 Centruroides sculpturatus | reverse complement strand
GGATGAGAGACCTTTTATAAATTTTTTTTAATAAATTATATAATTCTATTTTGATTAAATCAATTACAGTTCCACTAATTCAAACTCCATATAAATTCAACCAAGTGGCTTTAGGAATGTTTAATGTGAACCAATGGTTCCAAAAATTTAAGATAGCAAATTATATAGCTGAATATATTTATACAGATCAACACTTTATATAATATAGTGCCATATACAAGGTAAAAAATGTATGTATTTAATTATGTACAATTATTTTTGGAATTTATATTTGAACATAATTCGTATTATATTAACATTTTGTGCAGACTGTTTACGTATTTTCAAAGCCGTGCAATTCCGCTTGTACAAATGCATCCATCTAAAATCAATACAAAACTAAATCAATAATACATATTGAGATCTTAGATACTGGCATTCTAACATGGGATGGATGATAATTCTAGAAATTTGAATGTCCTTCCAAAGAATTAAATTTTATTTATCTGTATGTGATGAAATATAAAGATCCAAATTATCTAACTCAGTAATATGATTGTATATATATTTTTTTTAAATATTTTTGAAGCAAATAGATATAAGCACTCTGCTGATACACTTTACGCACACATTCATCATCAGAATTAATAAATATATACACTAAATATAAAAGCTATGGTATATAATAGGGTGTACATAAACAAATTTGTAAAATTCAATCATTTTCTCTTGGATTCCTCTCCCTAATTATGAATTTGGTGTTTATATTTTTATTTATAAAGTAACTAAAATTTACATGATTCATTTCTTGTTGGACTGCAATTTGAAAAATCTATAGACCTGTAAACTTCCACTGTTGTCTGTCCTTCCTTAATCTCGAGAATGGTGTTATATAGATGAAAGTCAAGACCAGATATAGAAAGCTTAGGGGCAGAAGGCCACAATTAACTATATACAAAATTTTTCCCTAAACAGAATTACATAGATGACCAGCATGATTCTGTTATTATCAGGAGAAGTATGATGTACAGGGGCAACTACTAATTTGAGATTGAGAACTTATATTTTAAGTTAAATAAATTAAGAATATAATTAAAAATCGCAGCCCTGCATTGTGACAATTAATGCCACAATAATTTTTGCTTGTTTTAGATTCCATTTTCACCGTTTTGTTTCAGAATCAGTGAAAAGGGGGTCTAAAACTGATCAAACTTTGGTTATTTTTTAAAAATTTATTTATTGATCTATAAATTGGTGATACTATATTGACATGTTAATAAAACTGATTGATTTTATCAGTTTTACAATCAAATATTAAAAAAGGTAAAGCCAGGATGTCTGGTCACCCTATTTATGTACTGCCCATTCTGTATTTTATCCTTCTCAACACTTTGCTAAATGTGGAGCTGTTCATAGAAGATAAAATAGATTTTCTGAGTTATACATTTTCTGTTTTTTAGGCTTCTATAACAATTAAAAGAATTCTGTAGATACTATTTAACATAATATTTAAATGTTAAAACTTAAATAGTAGCTTAGTATTTTATATATTTAGCTTCTATATATTTTTATTATTCTTATTTTGAGATCCTTTGGTCTTAGATACTTAAAAATGTTATCACCTAATCTATTTGAAAGTTCAGTGTTTTCCAACCATTTTTAATTGATAATCCCTTTATAACATTCTTGAAAACTATAAAATTATTCCAGAATATAGCTTACAAGCTAGCTTTTATTATTATGTTTCTTCCTGAATCTAAAATACAAAAGCAAAAGGCATTAAATTTGTTTAAATTAATTTTAAAAAGATTGATTGAATCTAGGATAAATGCCACATTTAACAAAACCGTAATCAATAAATGCAATTGTGCTATCGATAAAATAAAAGCAATCAATATAAATGTAATAATACTTGTACACAATGACAACATATTATGTTTATAAACTTTAGTATTATTTTCATATTGCGATACTTATTTAACATTTATTTCTGTTATGCAAACTAAATCTTCAATTTTAAATATGTCGTATAATTATGCTAAATTCTTTCTAATCTGTAATTTAAACTTAAGAGCAGAACTTATTGTTTCAATCAAATTATTTACTATATTATTTCTTTTGCCTTATTACTCCAATATAAATATGGTATGACTGAAGTCTATTACTACTTCCAAGACTGTACAATCGGCTTGTACTGGAAGCAGATTTTTTACTAAATCCATATCTATATTGAAATAATAAAGCTGTTCTAGTATCCTGTGTCTATGTGGGCATAATATATATAGTACTCAATACAGAAGACAGTGAATTTGGCTATATATTAGAGCCAGAAGGACTTCAAAATATAGCCAACTTGACACTTAATCTGGATTTCAGATCAGCCAGAATTACTGAGCTCCATATAGTGTCTACACTGCTAACTGATATAATTATCCAAACTGTACGCTGCTCAAGTTTATTGATACAGTAAGATTTAGTCATTTATTACTTGAATATATAGAATATCTTGGAGATCTACTTCAAAACTATGTTAGTTAGTTAGTTTGATGGGATACGACAATGTGTCAAAGAGGAATGCCTTTCGGAAAGATTTTCTACATAAAACTGACCCCCATTTACATGTTAGACAAGCAATTATTTATTGTGACATTGTCACAATGCTCTCAGTTTTAGTAATGTCTTGCTCCTGTATATTTTTGAACTGAAATAATGGGACTTCTGATCCAAACCAAAAGTTCATATATAGTTAATTGGAGCCTCTTGCTCCAAAGCTTTCTATATATGAACGTTGACTTTCATCTGTCTAACTTTGTTCTTGTGATTAAGAAAGGCAAGGGAGACAAACAGACAGTTAGACGGATGGACACCAGTGAGAATTTACAGGTCTGCAATTTTTGAAAACTGTAGCCCAAAAACTCACATGGCCAGGCCATTGGCAAGACAGCATAAGTTAAAATCTGACACGCATAAATTGGCATTATTTAAATGGATTTTTCTTGGTTACTAAAACTTTTCTTTTAGTAGCCATCATTTCTAGCATAAATATATAGGTTATATAAATAAATAATACTCATCACAGCCGAGACATTTTAATATTTATTATAAATGCATTCTATATAAATATATCAGATGATGCTGTCGTAGATATCCATTTACATATTTAAAACCAAAATATTATAATTCTTGTGATATATATATATTTTTAATAAATATAAAACCATGATCTTTAATCATTAAGATCATTTTTATTTGATATCAAAGTAAAGATTCTTTTTCATGTTAGAAGTTAGTATTTTTTATCTTGTTCTTAGCTGACAATATCTTTCTATAAACAATATATCTTTAAAACATTGTTCTGAATATAATTTATAGTTCTTATAGGCAAGAATGTGTAATGTTTTCAAACTGAAAACTTCTAAATTTAGATCTCAACCATATAGTACTCTTTCAAGTTCAATTCTTTAATTAAAAACTCCTCAAACTTCTGCATCCCTGGGTTGCTTGTATCTGCTCTCAAGGACACAAACCTGCTATCCAAAAACATCAGCTACTATGATTTTTTTAATCTTTCCATCCTGTAGACAATAAGAGGGCCTTTTATCAAGCCCATCTTGGGTTCAGCCAGATGGAGAAATGAGCCTCCAAAACAATCCTGGAAGTTTTTGACCCATCCATAGAGCGACTCTGCCATCTGCCATTCTGACGCCTTAACCATTTGGCCATCTGGCCATCAAATTGTGATGTAAAAACATCTGATCAATATAATTCTGTCTTTAACCAGTTCTTTTGATATATAAACAGATTTTATTCCTTCTCTATATCTTAATATTTTAAAAATTTAATATAAAATTTCTTATTTTTCTCAACTATATTTGACTTTAAAAACATTAAAAAATGTATAACAATAACATAAAGTGAAATATAACTTTACATTATTTTTATGCTTTCTAAGAGTATGGCTATAACAGAAGTATTTAACTGTATCTACAATATATAATTTAGAGCATCCATTGTCAAAGTGGATGATAACGCCCCCTTGTGGGTACTGGAGGCTTTCAGGGGGGG
>NW_019384717.1:443512-447666 GCF_000671375.1 Centruroides sculpturatus | reverse complement strand
ATATTAAAAAAAAATTATAAACTTACTTCAAAGTAACTAAATCATTTTTCAGATATTTCAGCACATTTTAAAAAGCATAAAACTTTATTTTTATCGCAGAAATGCAGCTTAAACATCAATAAAAAAAAAGGGGAACTGAAAATGAAATTTAAGCCAGTAGTCACTAAGTAATTCAATGTTTAAGTACATTCACAATAACATAGTCAGGGATATAAATTTTTATTCATGAGTATATTTATTTTATAATGCAAATTCCAATAAATTATACAAAAAAGTCAAATTCTCGAAAGGAATGTTTATGTAGATATTAATATGAATAAAGAGTTAAAAGTGTTCATTCAACGAATACAGAATTTTCAAAGTTTGTATGAATAAAATATTCAAATCTTTTACCTCGAGTGAAAAATATATATTTTTCTAATATTAAAAGACGATAGAATGTGAAAAGATGAGATTCTGTTTATATTATTTATTTATTTATTTATAAATAATGAATATACCAGGATGAACAGAACTTCATACTCTAATCAGTTGAAGAATGACGTTAAAACTCTACTAAAATAAAATTTATTAAGCTGTAATTACTATTATTATTATATAAAATAATAAAGAAAAATAATAAATAATCGAGTAGTTCCCTTGCTTTCATTTAAAAAAAAATAAGAAAAAGAAAAAAAATTCCAATTTGCTCCAAGCATTTATTTAAAATTTCAATAATTATCTGTTTAAACTAACATCACCGACGACGAATTAAATATTAAAATCCGATTAAATAAATAATCTACATATAATTACGATAGGGAGAAAAATGCATTATTCAAAGAAAAGCAAATAGAATAATCAAAGAGAAAGCAAAAGATAATGAACTATCCATTTACCAGGAATGAGTTGCAAAATAGGATAAAATACATTTTACTCGACATTAGAAAAGAATCAATAGGACAAAACGGAATTGTATTGATTGTAATTTTTAAACTACTGTATTCTAGATAGGAATCAATCGGTTATAGATTTATTAAAAATTTATATCCCCAAAACAGATGATATACCCCCCTACGATAATCCCCCTTCTTCATATTTTAAGTGTCAAAACACGCAGATGATCCACTCGCAGTATACCTCAGTAGAATACTGATTAACCTAGACACGGTAATTTCTTGTTTAAAGTTAGAATTATAATTTTATTTTGTATAAAATTCACTTTATTGAAATTAATATTATATAATATTTTAAGCGAGAAGTAATACAAATTAGCCAATATTTTATTTAATACAAATTCTGTTAAGATTTTTAAGAAAATTTCTCTCGTGTTTTAATTAAAACTGATATTTGAATTTAAAAAATAAAAATAATTAATTAATTAATTTCTAGTTGCTCAGTTTTAAATTTTTTTAAAAAACGAATTTAAAAATAATCATCTTTTAGTTGATTAATTTTAAAAATAAATTGTCACCGTGATTGGATTAATTTAAATTAAACTTTAACGGTCTCATCTCTAATTGGTTATTTTGAAATCATCTCAAAGGTCATTGGTTTATTTAAACTTTTTTTTTTTTTTAATTTAGGACTCGATTAATTTAAAATCGTAGCAGATTATTTTTAATCATTTGTAACAATTCGGTGATGGATTTTAAATATTCTTACATTTAATTATTATCAAATTATTTAATATTCAGATAATATATATAAGTATGGTGTTAATTTAATAATTTTAAGAGAAATTATTCATCTACTAGTTTAAATTAAATTGCATTAAAATGTAACAGGAATAGTAATTATTAAAGAGGAAATTTTAAGTAAAATATCCAAATCGATAGTTCTAAAAGTTTTACTAATTACAAAAGGAATTTAGTATTGGAATCAATATTAATTGTCTCTGATGCTCATTTAGTGCAAGAGATCACTAATAATATCCTTTAGTTAAGTTACTCAGAAAAGAATTTTTGGAAAGAAAATTATAGTTTATCACCTTTCTTTATCTATTATCTAGTAGATAAAAGTGTAAAATGCTAAAAGTTAGTGATTTATCGATTGCAAACAACTAAAGGATGGATGGAGATACCGAGAGAAAAGAAATATTGTTTTCGCTTAGATTCTACTTGGCTGAACATTTCTTGTGATATGTGTAGAATTAGAAATGTCTTTTTTGGCACAAAGAATCAGATATTACTTTGATAAAAACTATGGTTTAATTTCAAAAAAGATAAAAAAAATAACAATAACATTTTTTTAGTTTATATATATAATTTTTTTTTCTAAAGAATCACCCAACCGTTCTAAAATCGACTTTTCACAACATGGTAGACAAATCGAATAAAAGTTCTCATCTGAAAATCTCTATCTTCAATTTTTACTTATTTATTTATTTCTTCTCTCCCCCTCCATTCTTGCATTCATTCTTTCTTATTTAATTCCAAATAAAATGAACAATTGTAAATAAATTCACTGGGAATAACATTTTTTGTGTGTAAAAATATTGATGATCTGACCGATAAAAAATTTTTATTTTTATTTTTTTTTTATTCTTTTTATTCAAATGATACTAATAAAAATGAGAATGTTTCCAACTACTACATCTCTAGTATCAAATAAAATTAAAAAAAGGAGGGGGAATATATATATATATATATATATAGATATATCAAAAGATAAATCAAATATGAAACTCGTTGCATAAATATTAAAACATTCATTTTAAATTTAAATTTTTGAACTAGAAAAATTGCTGAGATTATCGATTCAATGAATCTAATTTCACACGTNTCCTCTTAAACTATGATATAAAATATTAAATTTCACTGAAAAAATCTTACAAATATTGAAAGAAATTGAATCAAAAAACCAAGCTTGCCAACATTTATTTATCTTCCTTCTCCAAATGTTTACACTTTATAATTCTGGAAATTCAATAAATTTATGTCTCAATAATGCAAATGCTACATGCTTTATATACTGGGTCCTTTAAGGCAAGATTTTAACTCTGAATGAAGGAAATGGGACTATATCGGAGCTGTAGACCATGCTCTTAGGAGTAAAAAGATGTAAAAGAAACCAATGGTCTACATGTACTCTCTGAAATTGGCCTGTAAACATATGACAACACTAACAGATTATGCACCGTGACTCCGACTGCACCCCAGAGGTACATGGCACATCATCATTTTTTGTAATTTATGAATTTTTAGCCATCTCTAGTAAGGTAGAAAACAGGACTTTTAGCATTGTTTTGACAAGTAGTTGTGGTTTTTTCACTTTTAAATTTTATTATATTTTTAATCCAAATTTTATTTCATTCATTAAATTCCAGAGGCTAATTTTGGAGGCTACATCTCAGGAAGAGTCACATTTTTACTCATAGTAACTGATCTCAGCTCTGATATGGTCCTAGCCACTTCATTCAGAGATAAAATCTTACCTAATTTAAGTCTGGATTAATAATACTTGTGTTCACTTTTAATTCTAATTATAAATGCTTCTGATGGATATGGAAAATATTAAATAAAATATTTGTATATTTAAACTTGGCTTTATTGGCTACAATTTGAAAAAATGTAGATCTATAAATTTCCACAGCCATCTGTTTGTCAGTCTTTCCTTAATCTCTAGAATGAAGTTAGATAGATGAAAGACTAGGCCAGATATGGAAAGCTTACGGACAGGAGGCCTTGATTAACTATATATGAACTTCCAATGCAAACTAAAAGTCATGTTATTTCAATTCAAAAAGTTATCCCGAAAGGCATTAGATGACCAACACAACTATTGTTAAAGGAAAAGTATGATGTACAGGGGTAATCCACTACTAATTTAAGGTGGAGAGCATATATTTTAAGTTAAATAAATTTAAAATATGATTAAAAATTTCAGCCTAGCATTCTGTCATAATAAATAATTGCTTGTATATACAGTAGAGCATCGATTATCTGACCCCCGATTAACCGTCACCTTGGTTAACCGACTGTAGTCGGCAAATTTCAAATGTCTGCTAGTGATGTGGCGCTACAATATTTGGCTATGTCTTGGCTACTTTAATATTATTTTTACGTGTTTTAGCTGGCAACACTCAATCGACCATGAAAGGGAGCCAGTATTTAAACGAGGCTTAATTTTATAATTTTTAACGATACAATAGCGACGATTATTATTTTAAAAAA
>NW_019384717.1:406004-438452 GCF_000671375.1 Centruroides sculpturatus | reverse complement strand
AAAGAAATATATATATATATATATATATATAATTTTTTTTTCTAAAGAATCACCCAACCGTTCTAAAATCGACTTTTCACAACATGGTAGACAAATCGAATAAAAGTTCTCATCTGAAAATCTCTATCTTCAATTTTTACTTATTTATTTATTTCTTCTCTCCCCCTCCATTCTTGCATTCATTCTTTCTTATTTAATTCCAAATAAAATGAACAATTGTAAATAAATTCACTGGGAATAACATTTTTTGTGTGTAAAAATATTGATGATCTGACCGATAAAAAATTTTTATTTTTATTTTTTTTTATTCTTTTTATTCAAATGATACTAATAAAAATGAGAATGTTTCCAACTACTACATCTCTAGTATCAAATAAAATTAAAAAAAGGAGGGGGAATATATATATATATATATATATAGATATATCAAAAGATAAATCAAATATGAAACTCGTTGCATAAATATTAAAACATTCATTTTAAATTTAAATTTTTGAACTAGAAAAATTGCTGAGATTATCGATTCAATGAATCTAATTTCACACGTGTCTACAAGTAATAAATTTCTTACATTCGAATTTAAAATTAACCAATTACGTGGAATCAATAAAAATTCTTGTATTTAATAATCAATTACCTCACACACAACTAATGAAATGACGATATTTAAAATTTACCAATTACCGTTTTTAAAAATATTGTTTTTTAAATTGAATTTTTCCCTCTTTTCCCTTTAAAATTTCCAATAAATTTGAAATTATTTAAATGAAAAATAATCAATTACCAGACGTTTCAAAAACAACCAATAAACTTTAATAAATTTAAATTTAATTCAACCAATTACAAGCAAAAATTGATTCGAATTAGCCAATATTAGAGGGTAATTTTTTTCTTTAATTGAAACATTAAGATTATTGCTAATTTTTAAGTGATTTTTGTAGTAAAATTATTTAAAATTTTTAAATTAATCAAATTTAGATAATTCTACTTAAATCCTAAACGAATTATTCAAAAATTATTGTTTATAGCGTTGTAGAATATACATTGACAAGAAATTGATAAGTTTTAGCGAATTTAAATTTGAACTAACCAATCAAGAGTAGGAAATTATTCAAATTATCCAATAATACAGCAAAATTTCTCTATTAACTAAAGAATAAGATAAATGCTAATTTTAAAATAATTTTTATGAAATTTAGTTTGCACGATTTGTATTTTAAAATTGTTAATATATATTAAGAAGTAATTAACGATTTTTAACAAATTCAAATTTAAATTGACGAATGAAATGACGGAAATAATTCAAATTAGCCAATGAGAGAGTAAAATTCAAAATATTCTTTATGTAGCAAAAAATTAGTTTATTTTTAGAAAATAAACTTTGTAAAGTAATTACAGATTAATAAATAATCATCTAATTCGCTTTTAAAGCTATATATAAGTATATTTTATACAGATTATTACTTTTTAATCTCTTTTAATGCTTTTGAAATCTTGTGATATGGTACCCATTAGAAGATGAGTAGTTTACTTTCCATTTCGGAATATTTCTCTCTCCTTTTTTCTTTCAAAAAAACTTTTCTTTTACGAAAACACGACAGAGGAAAAACTTTCTATTCAATCTGAAGGAGGAACTAGACACAGGTGTATATATATATACGCACTCTGGTTTTTCGTACAAGTGTACTTGTGATGGCCAACTTCTTGAACTCATTGACTTTCTGTAACCATGTGCTCCAGACTAGAAATAGACTTGTTGAGGACCTAAGCTATAATATATAGCAGAACCTACCCTTTCATAAAGTAATAATAAATTTAAGAGCGAGAGGCCCTAATTCTTAGCCTCATAACGTGAGATTCAAGCTGTTGTGTAAGTTCTATCTGTAGCCTCATAGTGTTAGGTTAGCTGTGTAAAGCTGATAAGCCCCTCGGGTGTATAGTGAGATCAAAAGTTACAGCCTCATAGCTTGAGGTAATAAGTTGTAATTTGGTAGTGTATGCCCTTCAGATATACTCTCATAGAGTGAGGTTCTAAGTCGTAACTAGTATTATATTATGAGAAAGCTTGTATAGCATACATGTAAACCTGCACAAGATCGGATTTATACAATCTCAAAACTTGAGATTANAGCGCCACACATAGGCAAGGCCGCGAACTTTCCGAACAGCCCTCGTAATCCAAATGTTTAAAGTTCTAAAACTAATACAGTAGAGCATCGATTATCCGACTACATTCTAGTCGGCAAATTCAAATGTCCGCTAGTGATGTGGCGCTACAATATTTGGCCATGTCTTGGTTAATTTAATATTATTTTTACGTGTTTTAGCTGGCAACACTGGATCGACCATGAAAGGGAGCCAGTATTTAAACGAGGCTTAATTTTCTAATTTTTAACGATACAATAGCAACGATTATTATTTTTAAAAAAAATTTGATAGGCTTAACATGGAGGAAAATTCAACGCAAAGTAGGTTAATAGCGATATACTAATATACTAATTACATGGGATATAATAATATACTACACTAATAATGTATTTTTTCATACTTTTCGGTTATCCGACTTTTCAATTATCCGACCAACCCCAGTCCCCAATTGGATCGGATAATCGATGCTCTACTGTATTATGTATGTAACATTCATGACAATGTTTCAATATTTACTTATGACAGCTTATACATATTTTTCACAGCATCAATTGTTTTCCTTGAGAAACTTAAGCATTGTTTTATGTTTGCATGATTGTTTATATTTTATTCAAGCTATATCTATTGTATGAGGTAATAATCTCCTGACTTATCAGCATTACTCATAATCAGTATAATAAATAAATAAATGTATGATATATTTATGATTAATTTTTGAATATATAATAAAGGATATTTTAACAAACATATTTATATATTATATAACTTGAAAACACTAATATGCAGAAAATAATATCAAATGACATCTGTATGTAAGCCTTGTAAGAAAAGATGGGCTCAAATGGGATAATGGTAGAGCCATTTGGTCCAAAATCTGACACAGAAGACCATCAAATTTAATGTTTTACATAAAAAAAACCATAAAAACATAATATTAATTCAAGTTCTTGTACATAAAGTTTATTAAAATTAATAAATAATTATGACTTAAAGTACTAATTAATTCAATTCACTTTTGTAACATTATCAGAGAAGATGTGACTTTAATACATTTATAATTAATTCTTGAATATGTAATGAACAACTTGACAGAAACATGTTGATATATGTAAAAGTTTAATAATAATTTTTTAAAAATACAATTTGCTCAGCTTTACATAATTTGTGTATAAAACTTATTAAAATTAATAATTATCATTAAAAATTATAGATGATTTAATACACTTTTTAATATTCCCAGGAAAGATGTGACTTTGATGTATTTATAATTAATTCTAGAATGCATAATGTAGAAATTCTAACAGAAACTTTGAACCGACACAGTTTGAAGAGGCATCTTGTTTCCCAATGTCGGCAAAGTCACGCCAACAAAAAAAAAAAAAATATTTTTTCGGGATTAAGAGAACAAAAAAAAATATTTTTTCGGGATTAAGAGAACTACAACAATATAAAGAAGCATACGGATAAACGGATAAGAAGCAGCTTTCTCGACTGACATTTCATACGAACTATCCATATCGGCCAAAGGTATCAATCGGCAACATCAGGTTCCATGCCTCACACGATGAAAGTGTAAATACAAAAACTTAATAAATTTCTTGGACATAATGAAAAATATGTAAAACTGATTAAAATCATTAATAAACAGTACAAAATGTATATTTACTAAATTCACCAAATACAAAAGTTATAACATTGATATAATGGTAATTAATTCTTAACTGTGCCAGTATGCAGGGGCAAAGCTACCGAGAGGGTTCGAGGCAAATTCGGACTCCATGCCACAATAACAAAAGCATACATACAATACCGTCGACACACAAAAATTTAACACACCACTCGGCTATGACAAAAGATATTTAATAAGTAAACACATATATAAGCTCAGTCTTACATAAAACTGATTAAAATCAATAATAACCAGTATAAAATGTATATTAATTCACCAAGCATGAAAGACATAACTTTGATTTGATGGTAATTAATTCTTGAATGTGTAATGAATGAGTTTCAGTATCAAGATATTGATATATATATATTAAAATTTAGACATTGACCCTTATGAATTGCATATATTTTACAATGAAAAATTGAACTTACCTCATTTCAGTCATTCTGTCAATAGAAATGAGTCCCAATAGATGTAGCATGTCTTCTATAGGAAAGGACATAACGTCGTGGAGTCAATTCTTCATCTGAATCCATAATTCATTCGAAGAACGAAAGAAAAAAAAGCCATTTCCATCCATCAAGAATGAGATTTGAAGAATCACGACATCGTCTCCCGCCAGTAATCACCGCTTATTAAGGTTTATCTAGCATTAATTCCGTTATTTTAAAAGCCTACGGCGTTATTTAACGTATCCCGATTAGTTATAGAGCGACTCGGTCATTCTACGATTTAATAAAACGGCTAGAAATCAATTATAAACAGCAAACATTCGACATGTTCTAAGCCTTCTTGGATACGACCAAACAACACAGCGGTTGTCAAGGTGGAGTGTAGCGACCTCTTCTGGGAGAAATAGGAAGCTCGGGGATGAGAGACCTTGACCAATTTTTATATTGTTTTTCTTCTTCTTCTTCTACTTCTCTAATATGTAAAAAAAAAGTTTAATTAATTAATTAATTTAATTAATTAAAATTACAATATTTTAATTTTTAGTAAATTTTAGATTTATTTATTTTTTCTTTGCTGGTGTAATTAATTATGATTAATTGTTTCGCTTAGCGGTGTGCGTTTTGATCCTTTCTACAACTCGTAATTATGATGTTAATAATAAAAATAAAGAATTTAAATTCGTTTCCCGTCCGTAAATTGTTTAATTAGAAGCGGAAATATTTAGCAATTTTTTGGTATATGAGCCGATTTCCTTTTTTCGGCGCCACACCCTTTAATAATATACACCTTGATCTATATCTGTTTTTGCATGAATGGTCTGCTTTGGCATTTATAATGAACTCCAAAAAAATAAAAAAAAGTTATGTATATATTATATCCTGTATAGACCGTTGGCATTGCAGTTTAATGCTACAAAATATCGCCCTTGCATAACCTATGAACTACACTTAAGAATTCTTGAATTAATCTAAGAAATTTAGTGTATTTAACGTTCTAGTTTATATTACATCTTAGGCCAAAGTTTTTTTTCTTAATATTTATGCAAAATTATTCTCTTATCTTATAAAAATGCGTGCATAAATATAGAAAATGGCTACTTGAAAACTCTGACGTACTGTTAAAATTTTATACCTTTTTTATATTAATAAAAAGTATAAACTTACTTCAAAGTAACTAAATCATTTTTCAGATATTTCAGCACATTTTAAAAAGCATAAAACTTTATTTTTATCGCAGAAATGCAGCTTAAACATCAATAAAAAAAAAAGGGAACTGAAAATGAAATTTAAGCCAGTAGTCACTAAGTAATTCAATGTTTAAGTACATTCACAATAACATAGTCAGGGATATAAATTTTTATTCATGAGTATATTTATTTTATAATGCAAATTCCAATAAATTATACAAAAAAGTCAAATTCTCGAAAGGAATGTTTATGTAGATATTAATATGAATAAAGAGTTAAAAGTGTTCATTCAACGAATACAGAATTTTCAAAGTTTGTATGAATAAAATATTCAAATCTTTTACCTCGAGTGAAAAATATATATTTTTCTAATATTAAAAGACGATAGAATGTGAAAAGATGAGATTCTGTTTATATTATTTATTTATTTATTTATAAATAATGAATATACCAGGATGAACAGAACTTCATACTCTAATCAGTTGAAGAATGACGTTAAAACTCTACTAAAATAAAATTTATTAAGCTGTAATTACTATTATTATTATATAAAATAATAAAGAAAAATAATAAATAATCGAGTAGTTCCCTTGCTTTCATTTTAAAAAAAATAAGAAAAAGAAAAAAAAATTCCAATTTGCTCCAAGCATTTATTTAAAATTTCAATAATTATCTGTTTAAACTAACATCACCGACGACGAATTAAATATTAAAATCCGATTAAATAAATAATCTACATATAATTACGATAGGGAGAAAAATGCATTATTCAAAGAAAAGCAAATAGAATAATCAAAGAGAAAGCAAAAGATAATGAACTATCCATTTACCAGGAATGAGTTGCAAAATAGGATAAAATACATTTTACTCGACATTAGAAAAGAATCAATAGGACAAAACGGAATTGTATTGATTGTAATTTTTAAACTACTGTATTCTAGATAGGAATCAATCGGTTATAGATTTATTAAAAATTTATATCCCCAAAACAGATGATATACCCCCCTACGATAATCCCCCTTCTTCATATTTTAAGTGTCAAAACACGCAGATGATCCACTCGCAGTATACCTCAGTAGAATACTGATTAACCTAGACACGGTAATTTCTTGTTTAAAGTTAGAATTATAATTTTATTTTGTATAAAATTCACTTTATTGAAATTAATATTATATAATATTTTAAGCGAGAAGTAATACAAATTAGCCAATATTTTATTTAATACAAATTCTGTTAAGATTTTTAAGAAAATTTCTCTCGTGTTTTAATTAAAACTGATATTTGAATTTAAAAAATAAAAATAATTAATTAATTAATTTCTAGTTGCTCAGTTTTAAATTTTTTTAAAAAACGAATTTAAAAATAATCATCTTTTAGTTGATTAATTTTAAAAATAAATTGTCACCGTGATTGGATTAATTTAAATTAAACTTTAACGGTCTCATCTCTAATTGGTTATTTTGAAATCATCTCAAAGGTCATTGGTTTATTTAAACTTTTTTTTTTTTTTAATTTAGGACTCGATTAATTTAAAATCGTAGCAGATTATTTTTAATCATTTGTAACAATTCGGTGATGGATTTTAAATATTCTTACATTTAATTATGATCAAATTATTTAATATTCAGATAATATATATAAGTATGGTGTTAATTTAATAATTTTAAGAGAAATTATTCATCTACTAGTTTAAATTAAATTGCATTAAAATGTAACAGGAATAGTAATTATTAAAGAGGAAATTTTAAGTAAAATATCCAAATCGATAGTTCTAAAAGTTTTACTAATTACAAAAGGAATTTAGTATTGGAATCAATATTAATTGTCTCTGATGCTCATTTAGTGCAAGAGATCACTAATAATATCCTTTAGTTAAGTTACTCAGAAAAGAATTTTTGGAAAGAAAATTATAGTTTATCACCTTTCTTTATCTATTATCTAGTAGATAAAAGTGTAAAATGCTAAAAGTTAGTGATTTATCGATTGCAAACAACTAAAGGATGGATGGAGATACCGAGAGAAAAGAAATATTGTTTTCGCTTAGATTCTACTTGGCTGAACATTTCTTGTGATATGTGTAGAATTAGAAATGTCTTTTTTGGCACAAAGAATCAGATATTACTTTGATAAAAACTATGGTTTAATTTCAAAAAAGATAAAAAAAATAACAATAACATTTTTTTAGTTTATATATATATATATATATATAATTTTTTTTTCTAAAGAATCACCCAACCGTTCTAAAATCGACTTTTCACAACATGGTAGACAAATCGAATAAAAGTTCTCATCTGAAAATCTCTATCTTCAATTTTTACTTATTTATTTATTTCTTCTCTCCCCCTCCATTCTTGCATTCATTCTTTCTTATTTAATTCCAAATAAAATGAAAAATTGTAAATAAATTCACTGGGAATAACATTTTTTGTGTGTAAAAATATTGATGATCTGACCGATAAAAAATTTTTATTTTTATTTTTTTTTATTCTTTTTATTCAAATGATACTAATAAAAATGAGAATGTTTCCAACTACTACATCTCTAGTATCAAATAAAATTAAAAAAAGGAGGGGGAATATATATATATATATATATATAGATATATCAAAAGATAAATCAAATATGAAACTCGTTGCATAAATATTAAAACATTCATTTTAAATTTAAATTTTTGAACTAGAAAAATTGCTGAGATTATCGATTCAATGAATCTAATTTCACACGTGTCTACAAGTAATAAATTTCTTACATTCGAATTTAAAATTAACCAATTACGTGGAATCAATAAAAATTCTTGTATTTAATAATCAATTACTTCACACACAACTAATGAAATGACGATATTTAAAATTTACCAATTACCGTTTTTAAAAATATTGTTTTTTAAATTGAATTTTTCCCTCTTTTCCCTTTAAAATTTCCAATAAATTTGAAATTATTTAAATGAAAAATAATCAATTACCAGACGTTTCAAAAACAACCAATAAACTTTAATAAATTTAAATTTAATTCAACCAATTACAAGCAAAAATTGATTCGAATTAGCCAATATTAGAGGGTAATTTTTTTCTTTAATTGAAACATTAAGATTATTGCTAATTTTTAAGTGATTTTTGTAGTAAAATTATTTAAAATTTTTAAATTAATCAAATTTAGATAATTCTACTTAAATCCTAAACGAATTATTCAAAAATTATTGTTTATAGCGTTGTAGAATATACATTGACAAGAAATTGATAAGTTTTAGCGAATTTAAATTTGAACTAACCAATCAAGAGTAGGAAATTATTCAAATTATCCAATAATACAGCAAAATTTCTCTATTAACTAAAGAATAAGATAAATGCTAATTTTAAAATAATTTTTATGAAATTTAGTTTGCACGATTTGTATTTTAAAATTGTTAATATATATTAAGAAGTAATTAACGATTTTTAACAAATTCAAATTTAAATTGACGAATGAAATGACGGAAATAATTCAAATTAGCCAATGAGAGAGTAAAATTCAAAATATTCTTTATGTAGCAAAAAATTAGTTTATTTTTAGAAAATAAACTTTGTAAAGTAATTACAGATTAATAAATAATCATCTAATTCGCTTTTAAAGCTATATATAAGTATATTTTATACAGATTATTACTTTTTAATCTCTTTTAATGCTTTTGAAATCTTGTGATATGGTACCCATTAGAAGATGAGTAGTTTACTTTCCATTTCGGAATATTTCTCTCTCCTTTTTTCTTTCAAAAAAACTTTTCTTTTACGAAAACACGACAGAGGAAAAACTTTCTATTCAATCTGAAGGAGGAACTAGACACAGGTGTATATATATATACGCACTCTGGTTTTTCGTACAAGTGTACTTGTGATGGCCAACTTCTTGAACTCATTGACTTTCTGTAACCATGTGCTCCAGACTAGAAATAGACTTGTTGAGGACCTAAGCTATAATATATAGCAGAACCTACCCTTTCATAAAGTAATAATAAATTTAAGAGCGAGAGGCCCTAATTCTTAGCCTCATAACGTGAGATTCAAGCTGTTGTGTAAGTTCTATCTGTAGCCTCATAGTGTTAGGTTAGCTGTGTAAAGCTGATAAGCCCCTCGGGTGTATAGTGAGATCAAAAGTTACAGCCTCATAGCTTGAGGTAATAAGTTGTAATTTGGTAGTGTATGCCCTTCAGATATACTCTCATAGAGTGAGGTTCTAAGTCGTAACTAGTATTATATTATGAGAAAGCTTGTATAGCATACATGTAAACCTGCACAAGATCGGATTTATACAATCTCAAAACTTGAGATTAAGCTGTCGTAGTGTGAAATTCCACCTGTAGCCTCATAGTGTAAAGATTAACGTAAACCTCTCAGTTGTATTTTCTTAGCGTGAAGTCCTAAGCAGTAGCCTCATAGCGTGAGGTTCTAAGCTGTAATCTCGTATTGTTAGGAACTAAGCCATAACTTATCTGGCGTATATGTAAACCGGCACAAGGCCGAATTTACACATAATTTTTAGCCAATTTTACTACAATCACTTTTTCTTCCCGCCTCTTTCCCAGCAAAACTACAAAAGGATCAAATGATTTCTAGTAAATATTTATAAATACTTAAACATTATTTAACTGTACCACGAAGCTAAAGGGCCTCTTTCATCACACGCAAACTTTCGTCATCATTTATTGAATAGGATTTATGTTTAATAAACACGCTTGACCTAAAAATTTCTTCGCGTAGAATATATTTTTCAGTGAAATTTAATTGAAGTTACTTTTAATGAGTTTTCATCCATTGATCGTCTCAACTTTCTTATTTTTTTAGTTCTTTATCTCTTCCAGATTCTAAATGTGTTCGAGTATCGCAAATAAAATTTCGTTTTGGGAATTGAAGCACACTACTAGACACATTGGCTCCATTAAATTTGGTGAATTTAGGAAACAGAACACACTCAAAAAACAAGATTTTCCCCAGCTCCTGTGTTTGCTAAATTATTCTAAACGTCCTTTACACTAATTTGCATATAGCGTGAAGAGTTTATTTACAATATTTCTCTACCTTTTATAATTGGGTGTCGTTATCTAAAATCCAAATTTACACTACAATTACGTAAAAATTACAACTTCCTTCCTTACGAAAAGTCGTTGCACTTGCGGGTACGAGTGGGTATTACATAAAAAATAACGGCTCAAATTGTAAAATTATTGAAGAAAAATCACATTCTGGCACGTTTCTTTCCAAGCAATTCATTTGATGATTCTTTAAAATCATAAAAATGAATAAATTATGGCCGGAATGAAAACACGTTTTCAACTTTAAAGATGGTTGCGGGTCTCTCGTATTTTAAAAACAGGCCAGAGGCAATTTTAACAGTGCATAATTTAATATTCACAAGCGAAACACAGCTACTCGGATCAGACTTTTGTATGGATTGATAACGTCGAGTTTAGATTCGTGACTCGTTCGATCGAAGTTAACTAGTCATCAGGCATTTTAAACCCCGCAACTAATCGATACGCAAAGACATAATTTATTCACCAAAGTAGAAATATCGAAGAAGAAGGGGGGAAAGAGAGAAGAATAAGAAAATATTACGGCGAAAGATATTTAAATCAGCCTTTCTGTTAAACACGCCAAAGCTTACACTCATTGAAATTCGTTACGCGTTGAAGAGCTGAAGGTCCTATTGCGGTACTTCAGGAAGCGAATCAGATATTATTAATGTACAAACGTCTAGACTAGAATTTAATTTAACAGTTAATTCGGTCTTAGAAAATTAACATAAATCTAGTGAAGATATAGTAGAACGTTGTAAAAATTACCCCGAAAAAAAGAAAAAAAAAATGCCTGTCATCTGCTCCAGTTGAGATCTCTAGTAATTTAAGTACAGTGATTAAAACTGTTGAGAAAATCTTGTAAATTTAAATAAAATTGTTGTAAAATTAAGTCGATATATTACAAAAGTAGTAACATTTCTCAACTGAAAATAAAATTTAAAAAGAAAAATTATCCTTATCTGGAGTTGTCAGAGGGTATGTTTTTATAACCTAACCCCACTTGGCTGGTTAAATATCCATGCCAAGTGTATCCGAGCGTAACTAAAATCCATCAATGAGAAGGGCATGGCATTGATCCCCTTTAACTCTCTTCAATTATTTATTTTTAGAGCTTAGAAAAATAATTATAGATCCGTTGTCTTACCAGGCGTATCTATCGAAAGGTGGCTTTACCTGTACTCACTTTGACGTCAATTTTCCAAGAAAACAACTTGAATTCTGTCCAAACACAGTAACTGGACTGTTCTTTCTAATGGATATAACACACGCATGTTATCCGATAAATAGAATAATGTTAACTGAAGTGGTGAAGTGTGTTTGTTGTGTGTTTTTGTGTTGAGTATTTTTTTCCTTTCTTTTACGTCTTTCCTTCTCGATATCGGCAATTCTGTTCGTAATTTAAGATATTTTTTCCATTAATTTTCTTAATTCCATCGCTTTCGTAAGTTCGTAAAAATGTTAAATCGACTATCTATTAAACGTTATTAACTGGCAATCAAAGCTAATTAATTGAGCCTTAAATTCTTTATCAAGGTTAATTGATTATTTAATTTGTTTCTCTTCAATCTCATGCGTTATTTTCTCAAATTAAAGGATGGCAATGATGAAGAATAAGCATCATATGCGTGAAGGTTTCCCTCAATTTATCATCTTCGATACTCTTAAATCTTAAATTCTACATTAGGTATGCACTAAGACGAAGTACTTCATAAAATTGCGTATGATCAATCACGTTTGTGGAATTTTGCTTTGAAATTTTGAGCTGTAAACATCTAAAACACCAACTAAAATAATTTTTTATACAATTATACAATGATACCCCGTATTTAGCGATCGTTAATTGAGCATAAATTTTTTAAAATCGTTAAATAGAACTCAGATGTTCTATACTCAGATGGGTAAACAAGGGTCTAATCATTAGACCCTTGCTATATAGGAGTATAATCTATACTCGAGTGAGTATACATTAGACTCTAATGTATACTCACTCGAGTATAGATTATATCCCTATATAACGATTTATTATCAATTAATGATCCTAACCTGTACTACAACGAATAAGACACTTGATATGTATTACCTCTGTTTAACGTATACTCAAATTAGAGTCTAAAATATATATAAAACCTCTACATACAGATCTTAAAACGTGATTTATAAAGGAAAATATATATGATTTATTCATCTGCAGGAAAAAATAATATATTTATGCGTGTTTAAATGAGAATTATTGATGCTTTAGGGATGCCTTTAAAAGAATTTTCTACTTTCTTTTCAAGTCGTAAACTTGTTACACAGGATATGTAATTAATTTATGGATAAGGAGAAGAAAATACTAATTTAATCAAAAAGTATCGAAAGAATCCTTTACGAATTCCCCAGGAATTGACTTTCGTGAATACTTTCTGGAGTTAAAGGAGAAGAAGAATACTTTCTTTCTTCCTCTTTAACTACATCTTAACACACTCGAGAATAAAAAGAATCAAAACTTCAACCAGGAACATCAACAAAGTTCGCCATCATTTGTCTTCTTTTCCAGATACAATCCCTAGAGGAAGAGAGCGAGATGCTTGTTTTCTCTGACGTAATCCTCAAATCGCTTTTCTATTGGTTAGAAGGTTGAGAACCAACGAGAGGAGTAAGAAACTAAAGAGAGATTAGCCTCTGGAGAGAGAAAGAGTAAAGGTTTCTCTTAAGTTTTTGACTAATTTCAATTACAAATTTTAATTATCATGGCAATTTAAAAAATGTATATATTAATCTTTCAAAGGTATAATTGAAATTCGCTAAATAATTTATGTTTAAATCTTTACTCTGCTAAATCTTTATTTTAATCTTTGTCAAATTTTTATTTTTATTTTCTTTCATTCTTCATTTGCTTATCAACGTGGCTTTTCATTTTCATCTATATCTTTCTTTTCTATTCATTTTCCATTCCTTTATCATCACATTTTCTCTTCATCTTTAATTTTATCTAAATTAGATTCCCTGTTTGTATTCCTTCGTTTACCATTTCTTCATTTTCATATCACCATTCCATCTTCGTCATTCTCCATTTCCTAATCTTCCTACATTCTCCATTTCTTCCTCATCTTCCTTCTCACTCCCTTCATTCACCATTTCCTCCTCACCTACCTTTCTTCTTCATCAGATTTACTTCTTATCTGCATTCATTTCCCAAATCTTTTCCGTCAGATTTCCACTTCATCCTCCGTCATTTTTAATTTCTCTTTCATCCGATTTCCCTTCACTCATTCATTCATATACATTAAATCTTCGATTCTTCATTGTCTAATTTAATTACATTTAGAGAAACATTATTAAAATTTTCCAATATTTATTATCATTCTTACTTTTCATCATTCTTCATCATTAAATAATGATTAAACGCTTAAAATATTCATGCGTGATATTAATTTTGACATATTTAGTAGTTAACTAAGTAACAGCATAACTAAGATTGAAATTTATTAATACTTTGCCAATGTGCACATTATATATGTATAACGACAATAATGTTACCGTTAGATAATAAGTAATTTTTACTATCGTTATATATTTTAATTTATCGAAGAGGAATAAATTTCTCCTCATCTTTATTGTTTTATGTTGCAAATTATTTTTTCCCTTATTAAATTATCATTTAATAAAGATTTTATTTTAGTTTAGAAATTTTTTATTTGTCAAAAATTTAATTTTCGAATTTTTTATTTTATATAATTTATATTTAATTACTCTTCTTCCTGTTAGTATAAAACTAGTCTCATATTTTTTTATGTTAAATTAAATAGGCATTTTCTATATTTTTTTTATCAACATTTCAACATTATTTATTTAGTTTGTTATGTAATAATTTCTTTATTTTCTTAGCTTATTTTAATTTCCAAAAATTTTTAAAAATTTATTTCGTTTTTGCATTTTTATAAATTTAATCAGTTTCTGCATTTTTTTAAATGTGATCAGTTACTGCATTTTTACTTTCTCGCCGTTACATATAACAGAGGGAAAGAAAGTATGGCAATCGGTCGAAATATGACCCTCAAGAGTTTTATATTTTTTCACTCGGGAGCTTGAAACGTCGAAAAATGCAAAAAATATTGGGAGTTTTTTCTGCATGTTAGTTTGTGTATGAGGAATACGGTTTTTTTCCACCCACTTTAAAGCTTAATAACTCTTATGCGTTTTATCGAAATTTTCTGGAATTTTGCACGGAGGTTTGTGTATTAAGAGAATTGATATTATTAAATTTTGGTAGTTAAAGGTCAAGGGATGGGAAGATTGAGAGGGACCTTCTATCATATCTCGAGTGAGGATCAGACTTAACATGGAGATCGAACGGTTTATTCGTTATTAGCATATACAATTTTTTTTATAAAACTCGTCTCTGGCCGAAAATTAAGCTTCTTATCATTTTATAATAACTAACAATATATAATTAAATAAAAATTGCAGCAGATAGCGCCATGCACATTTTTAACTTTTTTTTTTGCCGGAAAAGTTACGCAAATCATGCTGGATTTTTTAAAAATGTAATCAGTTTCTGCGTTTTCTAACGAATTTCTACATTTTTAAAATTGAATTAATTTTTTTAATTTGATCAAAATTTAATTTAAAATTGAAATGTTTACTTAGTGTCTCAATAAATACTGAATTTTAAATTTATATTTATCTTTACGCTCATTTTTTTTCAGTTGATCTCATTCACTTTTGCGTTTTATCTATTAAATATTAATATATATATTTCATATTTATTTTTAAAGCATTATTTATTCATTTTCTCTGAATGTGATTTCAGTTTTTTTTTATGAGGAATAAAAATTTGATAATCGCTAATATCCCTGTCAGAGAACGTTGATCATTTCTCAATCTGGCTGTTTAAATATTTCATCTGGTCGAGGGTCATTAGTTAAACCTATACTAATTTTTCTATATTCATTAATCGCTATTACTTGAATAATTATACGACTAAATTAGCTCTTTATGTCGAATAATCCGCATAAAATTCTAGAATAAGCAGCCGAGTGAGTGCACTTTTCTTAAATGGATAGTTTACTGCAATTATCGAAGGAGGGTGATTTAAAAAATAACAATTTGTTACAGTTGAATATGTCATTATAACGTAAATTATACGTCCCAAATGGGAGAAGTTTAGACCGATTTGCGGTTTTATCACTTAAACGGTCATTAACTGGATCTGGAGTTGTTCCAAAACTTTTTCCACTAATACTTTCAAATTTTATCTTTTTTTATAGGGGTGGAAGGGAGAAAAAAGTCGCCAGAAACTCTACCTATAACGTATGAAATCTGTTTGGCTGCATTTGCTATAGATCCTCCTGTTTTCTCAACCAATCTCAAAGATGGGAAACACACACATCTTCTTCCGAACTGTTAATAAAAAAACTTTCTTGCACTTAGAAGATTCTTGCTAGAAGGAAAAAAATGCGTTTTATTTCTAGTTCACACTTTTTCCCATCCTCTACCCCAAAGGTATGTTTTGAACTGAAAAATCCTTACATAAGGAAGTAATGCTTTCTAGTCTATTTATTGGTAAAATTATAAGTTTATAACACTTAAAAATATAATGTAAATTATATAAATAATTATAATAAATAGCAAAACAAAAATTTAAGCGAAAATATACTTGTTTACACCAGAGGCGGACTAAGGCTAAAGCGGGCCCTAGGCAACATTGTAATTCCGGGCCTACTTTTAAAATTAAAAAATTAAAAACCTAATTTTTGGGGCCCCAAAAATTACGGGCCCTAGGCACGTGCCTAGGTTCCCTAGGCCTTAGTCCGCCCCTGGTTTACACCCGTCTTTCTTGATTTCGCATGTAAAAATTTTAAAAAATTCAAACGTTTCTGAGCCAATTAGCGTTAAGCTAACTAATCACCATTAAAAGGCTTTAACACTGATTGGTTAATGATATGTTTGTCTTAAAGCTGATTAGTTAAAACATTTACAAGTAAAATATTATGCACTTATTATTATTAATATAACCAATGATTATTACGCTTACATTCTAAACTTTTTGTAACAATTCTTATTCCTACTATGTTACATATATCGCGAAGAACCTCCTACACAATCTTTCAACGTTATTCTACTTACAATTCACGATGTATATAAACTAGTACAAAAAATAAATAAAATAAGAAGATTGGAATAAGATATTTTACATGCTATACAATCGCGTACCAGAGGAGATTACTAGGTATATAAGTTTATTATACTGCATACATAAAAGGTTTCAAAGAGGAAAATATATATAAAAAATCAATGATATATTCTGTAGCAAGAATTCTGAAGACGATAATATAGGGATTCTATACAGGAAGATAGAAGGATACCATTGAAGAAGATATAGTGATTTCATAAAGGGAGGTTTACAGATTCTGTAGGCGAAGTTTCGGTGAGATATAAGGATTCTACACAAGGCATTTCCCTAGAGTAAGTTGTACAATAGTGAAAGAAAGTGATATTACATACATATATATATAAACTTTTTCCCATATTCAATATAATATGATATATATATATATATGTAAAGAATATAGGAGTATCGATAAGTCAAGAATCTTAACAACAGTAGTATAAACTTATTCGTAGGAGGAGGTGACTTAAATTTTATAAATTATCAGTGATAGGAAGTGAATTCCTTTCATTTTCATGTCTAAGTAGGGATCATCTATCATTATAAATACTTGTAATATTTGAAAATACTGTAAAGAAGAGAAAACAGTAATGTTAAGGTCTTTGCTCGTGCCGAATGCAAACCTGGAATTGGGAAAAGTGGCCTTTCAAGTCAAAGTAGCCCCTTGTTGAAGATAAAGAGAAAAGTTATACCTCTTACTAGAAGCAATGGCCATACACGTCTGTCTTGATACTTGACTTATCTACCAAGATTGAAGATTGCTGCCCAGATGTGTAGGAAATCAATAAGGTAAATAAATATCTTAAAAATTGTTACATTTTTTTAAAGCTTACTTTTATTCTCCTGTTTTTTATTTCAAGCTTACAGGAATCTATTTTCTTTATACCATATATTTTTTTCTGCTGTATAAACCGATATTTCTGTACTATATATAGTGCAGAGTACAGGAAAATTCGATAAACTGTAAACAAAATATTGACCAGAAGTTAGGATGAAGTGTCGAGATAGAAAATACGATTGTTATCGTTAATAATTGTGTTTAAAGTGGTCAGTAATTATTCAACTGCTTATTAATCACTTCTCTGCATAAAGTGATGGTTTATTATACATGATTTACGATGGATATCTTTGTAAATTTTGATGTTCTTACGTTTATTTTGGAGTTTAGACAGGGTTATTTTTCGATTTTTATGAAAAGAAATATGTAAATATTTTATAAAATAACTTTTCTTATTGATATACAACAAACTGGATACAATTATAAGCAGTCTGTGATAAGCAAGATGAAACAACCTTATCGACCTGATAGAAGAAGCGTAGATATATCATTCTGTCCTTTAAAAAAGTTTTTGGGTGAATAGTTATGATTAATAACATATTCAACTTAGAAAATTTATCTACTCTTATGTAACGTTAATAGGATTTTTGTTTGTTTAAAAAAGGTAAAAAGATCTAGAAATTTTTTCTATTTTCGTACTTCCATATTTTATACATAAAATTAAAACTCTGCTGGAGGATTAAGTATAAAGATTAAAGATAAAAATGACATCTTCTCCTCGTATTTACATAAAAAGAAAATAACTAAATTTATTTGATTCTATTCAACAAAATCGAATCATGAAGTATTCTATCACAAAGAGAATTGAAAATTAAATTAGAAAATAATTTATTTCCGTGTAATTGTATTTCTAATGAATATTTTAAATTTAATTTAAATAAAAGTGAATTATAATTAATAAAATTGAGGTAAGGAACGGGCTTATATGTGTATTTTTATACGATTGTCGTGCACTGTATTAACATACTCAAACTTTAATTTAGTATATATACCATTGTAATCTATAGAATTAAGCTATCTTATATCGTATATATTGTATAAGGCATAAATCGATGTTCAGACGTGCCTGATACATATACCTATGAATAATTCTAAACAGATGCACATTTCATATGAATACTCATCTCTGATTGAGTCCTCCTGACGATTGCAATGCGTGTCACTCGTGTTATTTTGATTGTTTAAAGTATCCTGGAGACTTCCACATCTCCGGATTTTCCAATTTTGCATATCCTTTTCTCATTTATTTATGGAGGAAACTGTAAAGAAAAGTTTGAAGAGATATCTTTGCCACTGTAAATTTTCTTGAATTTATAATACTGAATTATTAATAGTAAGATAAGATATGATGTAGAGGTGAAAAGTTACTTCAAAGTTCAATTCGTTGAATATCGAACAATAACAGATACCTGAGACGTCGTATGGCCTTTTAGCCTTTGATGATTGACGCCGATCGAAGTTCTTTCATCTTTTCAACAGTTAAATAAAATCAATATCGCATCTCTCATCGGAAAATAAGATAAGAAATGACAGAATTCAAAGAAAACCAGAAGTTAATGTGACAAAACGTCTTTATCTATCCTCGTTATACATGGAAGTTGGAAGTTAATCCTATAAACTTAATATACTAATCGATCGATTTTTCCTATTTTATCTCTTCGAGAATATTGGGTAACTTTATCGATTATTTTTTACTAAAAAAATTTAAATTATTATAGAATATATTTAAAAATTCGCGTGAAAACGTGGTAAAAACTAACGCTTCTCTGCCCCTGTAAAAGCTTCTTCACTGCGTTAACACTTGTCGTGAGGGTAAGGTGACGTAAAGAGAGCGCCAGCTGTTTTTCTTTCTGTGGAAAATTTTAAATATAATAATTAAATTAATTTAATTTATAATTAAAACTTAATTAATTTTGAATTATTATAGAGTATATTTTCATTATTAGATAAAAATTTCGGTTAATTATTATAATTTTTTTTATTATCAAAGCTATCCTAAAATCCTAATTATATCGTAAATATGCTTCAGATTCTATAAAATTTACTACAGTNGAAGAAAGATAACCTTTGAATTGAATAATTGAAGATCCGTATTCTTAAAAGTCCTTAAAGATTATTGGAAATCTTCCTTTAATCTTATAATTAAAAATCTACATCCTGAAAATACTTAAGGCATCATTTGGAATGCGAAGAAATTAAAAAAACTACTCATAAAAACTTTGAATTATTTATAAATTCTAAATTGTTTTGCCTTTATAAAGTACTTTTAATAGAATCAAGCGTGTTAAGTGACACGAGTAACGCATTACTAGTGATGCGTTGCGTCACGTTTACGCGACATTTGCGATATTAATAATAACTTACCTCTTGTTTACGCAGGAAAACATGAAAATTTAGATAATAATTTTTGTACTTTTATCAAAAAATCAGAAGAAAAATTGCTAGAAACTCTTCGTAAAAATTTTTTTTTGTGTGTGTTATAATTGCATTTTTCCCCCCTGACCATTAAAGTGTGGCCATTTGAAATTTCAGATTGAAAATAGTAAATTTAAATGCTGGAAAGTAATAAATTCATATTTTATTAATGATAATTATTTTTGTAGGAATGCTCTACAGCTTAATTCTCAATTAATTCCTGTTTTTCCGTATTTAGCTAGTAGAAGTAGAAGGGATTTAGCATTAAGAACATACAATTAGTAAATTTGACGCATATACAGTAGAGCGTCGTTTATCCGAATCAATTGGGGACTCGGGTTGTTCGGATAACTAATTATGTACGAAAAAGTATATTAATTTATCCCGTGTTGAAATTTTTCTCCGTTGCGTGTCGCTTCGCGTTGAATTTTCGTCGATGTTAAGCCTAACGAAGACTATTGTATCGTTAAAAATTATTTTATTTTGTACAAACAAAATAAATATATTGAAAAATATAAAAACAATAAAAAATTATACTTCAGAAGTTAAATTAGTATCAAAAACGTAAAATATTTGAGTAGCCGAAGACATTGCCAAAGATTACAGCGCCACAGCACTGGCGAAAATTTAAATTTGTCGACTGAAATTCCTTCGGATAACCGATGTTTCGGATAATCGACCTTCTGATAAACGACTCTCTACTGTATTTAAATTTTACAAGTTATTTTTTTTTTAATAAATTATACAAGAATTATTTAATAAATTAAGTTTTTTAAACTTTTTCTTACTTCAATCATGTTTAAAATAATAAATCTTATGGAAATAAAGCTTAATTATCAGCTCAAAATTGATTCTAGTTTCAGGAAAATTGCCATGTATAAAAATTACACAGCTCAATTCTGAGTTTATCATCTGAAGATGCGTAAAATCCAGTAGAAAAATTTAAAAATGATGATGTTATATGCAATTTTCAGTAAGTAAATATCATAAGTAAACACTCTTCGTTAACATTGAACGTAATTGTAAAGAAAAACTGAATTTTTTTTAGTTCTTTCTACAGTAAAATGTCATTAAAGATGAAGATATTCATAATTTAGGATGCTGAGAAAAGAAATATAATGATGATTTGTGATTAAAAAAATAAATTTTCAGTAAATTTTAACAAAATAAATGCTTAATTAATTATATATTTAGTAAAAAACCACGCAGAAAAGACGAGAATATTCATATACAGATCAATTTTATGTCTTCAGATTGCTGGAAACACAAAGAAGATCCATCTAGAAACATGTGATCATTTATTATATCGATTTTTCAATAGGTTACGTAAAGAAAGAAGCTAAAAATCTGTCGTAAAATTATTTAAAACATCATAAGAAAGCAGGGGTAAAAAATCTATACGCCCAGATAATAAATCAAGAATATTTAAACTAAAAATTCTGTAGGAGTAGTTTTAAACGTCTCGTTCTATACAAATAACCCCTTCGGGATTAAATTTAATTTATTCATCTTTCCTTCTTTTTTTTAAAGTTTAACCACAAAATTTTAAAAGTTATAATTATCTTTGAAGAAAATTGCGTTTGAAGTGACGTTTAAGAATTTAAAAAGATACATAAATCATTCTCAAGTAAGTAAGCAAGCAATATAATCAATGTTATTCACTACGAGTCGACGTCATATTAAATTGCTCTTAAATTTCCAAATAAAATTTTAAAATGGAGGAGAAAAATCAGGAAAGAAAGAGCAAGAAAACACATTTTTGTAAGAAATTTATTTCAAAAAATGTAAATTATAAGCAGTTTACTCGATGATTTTCTCCGTTAAGTAGTTGATGAAGTTTTGAGAGCATGCGGAAGGATGCTGGAGAGTGCAGAAAGTATGAAGTTATATTTATAATATATTAAGAAAAGTTTATTAAATTATTTAATTTTTAAAGCTGAATGAGGATTTAATGAGGATATCTTATCATCCTCATCTTCATCCTCATCCTTTAGGAAAATGATGAGGAATCCATACATTCGAACATCTTGAAGAAGATTAAAATACTCATACTCTTCCTCAAAATAATTTCTTAGGAAGAGGTTGGGGATTTTTATCATTAAGTAGCTAAAAAAGTTTTGAGAGGATGCTGAGGAGAAGTCGAAGATGGATAAAACTATTTTATGAAAATTCTTCAATTTTAAATGTTTCTCTTCCTCATTTTCTCTGTATCATTTGGAGAAATGATGATGAAGGATCAATCTTTTGTTTTAATCACTGAGTACTTTGCATCTTTGGTCCTCTTTTTTCTCATCTCTCAAGAAAAGGAGGAAGAAAGATAACCTTTGAATTGAATAATTGAAGATCCGTATTCTTAAAAGTCCTTAAAGATTATTGGAAATCTTCCTTTAATCTTATAATTAAAAATCTATATCCTGAAAATACTTAAGGTTCATTGGAATTTTTATTTAATGTTAAAATAAGAATCCTCATCCTCGAATATTCTTAAGGACCATTGGAAATCTTTATTTAATCGTAATAATTGAAAACGCCACATCCTGAAGAGTCCTAAAACATTATTGAAAGCCTTCCTTTAATCTTAACTATGAAAATGCTCATCCTGGAAAATCTTTAAGGACCATCGGAAATCATATGATCTTAATTATTGAAAATCTTCATAAAAGGAAAAATTCTTTGAGGATGAAAATAGTTAAAGATGAAAGGATGAGATAAAGAAAAACATGGCAAAAAATTATTATTCACGAAAATATGCTAATTTATAGGCGTAGCTGAATTCGTCCCCAAAAATTCATATTTAAGTACTAGAGGAGGAGTTTGAGAAAACCACGCCCCATTCTTACCTGCATAAATAATAATCTGGGTTGGTAACAATTAATAATTTATCATACATTAACATAAATGTTTAATTAATTTGCGTTACGCATAAATAATCATAAATTAGAATTATTAATAATTACATTAATGAGTTAAATAATTATCATCAATTTAGATAATTAATGATTAACTCGGTAAATAGTTATAAATTATCGTAATTTGTGGATAGATTTCGTGAAATTTACTGTTGTAATTTAGTAAAAAATTGTTTGTTTAATTAATTGAAAATTGATTAAAATTAATCCATAAAATTTGTAGAAATTCGCCATGTAAATAAATTTTAAAAAGTCGTAAATATTTCCGACATTTGTAAAATAAATTGGCGAAAAATTCGTAAAAAGTTCATAAAATTTTTTAATGAATTCGTGAAAAATCGGCAATAATTTGTGAATTTTTTTTTCAATCATTTCTTCCTTTTCCTGCTTTTCCTTTCTCTATCTCTCGTTCCTATTTTTTTTTTTAATTTCTGCTCCGTCTTCGCATCTTCCTCTTCTTTTTTCTTTTCTTTCCTCCTCTTTCCTTTTTTCATTTTTCTTTCTCCTCTTCTTTCTTATTTCCTTCTTTTTTATATTCCTCCTCTCTCTTCTTTTTTCTGTCTTTCTTTTTTTATTCTCTCTCTCTTCCTATTTTTTCTTTTCTTCCCTCTGTTCCTCTTACATTTTCCCTCTTTCTTCTTTCTTCTCGTTCCTATTTTTATATTTCTCCTCTTTTTCTCCTTCTTCTTTCTCTTCTTTTACCATTTTCTCTTCCTCCTATTCTTCCACTCTATTTCTCACTCTTATTCTTCATCTCGTTCTTCTTTATCAGATTAATGAAAAAATCAAGAAGATTCTTGAACTTTCATAAAATAAACTCGTAAAAAGTTCGAAAAACTTATGAAAGTAATGCAAAAAATTATTATTATTATTATTAATTTGAATTAACATAAAGTAGAGCATGTTTTCGTTAGAAAGCATCTTCAATTTCGATTATATAAAAGTAGTTTATTGCTTGACTTGAAAGGAGGAGGAAAAAGGAAAGAAGAGGAGGAAGGGCAAGAAAAAAGGAGGAAAAAGAAGGAGAAGAGGAAGGAGGAGGAGAATAAAAGTGAATAAGAAGAATTAAATAGGAAAAAAAGAGGAGGAAGAGGAAAAGAAGAGAAAATGGAGAAAGATGCGAATAAGACGAGGAGGAGTAGGAGAAGAAGAATGCCACGATTTTTTTTATAATTGAAAAAACATCTGGATACAGCTACACGAACATTAATGTAATAATATAAAACAAATCCTTCTCGTGTACAAATTTACATAAAACTGAAAGAAACTCTCTTAAAAACCTGCAAATTCGCCAATTAAATAGCTAACTTGACTTATGTATGCAAATTTCTGGACAAAGAACGAAATATAAATCAATATTTTGAATAAATATCCAACTTCTAAGCGTAAAAAATTGATAATATCCGGAAAAATTCCAATTTTTCCAACATATTTATATAGGAAAAAAGGCCATTTCTTAACTAGTTATTAAAGTAATTTATAAAGTACTTATTAAATACTTTTTATAGGTTCGAACCGTGAATAAATTACCATTTTTATTGGGCATTTTTCCTCTTTTTTCTAATACTTTTGAGGATAGCCATTCACGTGACTTCATTACCAAAAAAGCTTTTACCTCTTATCATTCCTTATACGTTAGAGAGGAGCAATCTTTGTAACAGGAATGCTATCTTTTCTTGATGTTTACTTCCCCGTAAAGAGATTTCTTCCCTTTTTTAATACGAAATTCCATAATATTAAAAAGTTTTTCCCTCTTGTAATTTTATATTTATGAAATGGAATTATATATATAGATATATTATTATAGATTCGACGGATTTCACGTTATAGATAGATAATAGATGGCGCCAGTTTTGATAGATATGGGGTGAGTCTCGTGAGGATAACGTGATGATGATGGTGAGGATGATAAGAATATTATTGATGATTTATTATTAAATCGATGTTGATCTTCCTGCGATTTTAGGTGATTTTATTAAATTAAATTTCTCTTAAATTTTCTCTTCGTTCTTTGCTTTTGATGCTCTTTTTTCTTACATTTTTCTTCATGGCGGAGGACATTTGAACATTTTTCCTTTAATAAATTCACTTTATCTTCACCTTTTCTTTATGTACTTTCTCTCTCAGTTTTCTGTGAGTCCTCTAAAACATGATTAAATCCTTTAAGTTTCTTTTTGATATAATTAGGAGGATACTGGAGTATACCAAGTAGAAATGTCAGCATCATTGCAGGATTCGATAGCAGAAACAAGCATTTGATTCAAATAGCACAATTAGGAGGCATATTAGAATAAAATGAAGAGGCATTTCTTCTCAATTATAATAGATACAACTGGGAATAAATAAAAAATAAATAGCTGTATGTACTGTACTGTACGTGTATGCCTCTGTCTTAATTTGTGAATCATAAATCCTGATGATGCTATTAAATCCCGGAGTGATCCTGATAATTCTTTAATAAACAATTTATTTTACAGTATTTTTAAAGAAAACAATAAAGAATTAAACAAGAGAATTATTTATTTTTGACATATATTTACTCATATTTTCTAATTCTTTAATCTATTTTACTAAACATCGTATTATTCCATCAGCATCTTCTATCATTGTTGCATCACTTCAACAGTTCTTCATCTGCAATTTACTCCATAAAACACATAAAATGTATGCAAAAACATTAATATTTTTGCATAAATCTTTATCTAAGAGTATATTAGCACATACTTTATGATATTTTGTACATTGACAAGTTCTCATCTTATCTTCATCCATCTTCTGCACGCTCCTCTTTTGAACTATGAACCAAAAAGTAAATTAACCGAATTGGTTTGCTTTATTACACTCCAGTTAACTGACTTCTAAGCCACTGTTAATCTAAGGTTAACGCATTTATTTTATTTTTTATAACATAAAATAATTATTAACGGACAAATAACTAATTAAATAATAATTAAAACATTATTATATCAAATAATAGAGATGAATAAGCGAATAGAATATCCATATATTTATCAAAATTTAATAAATATTAAAGTTGGACAAATTACATTATCTAGATTAAGTGCTAAATTACGCATAGATAATAATAAACATTGTGTATATGTATATACTTAATTATTAATTACAGTTTTAACAGGATAAAACTAGAAATGATGCATACAACGGAGAACACATGCTGTAGTTCCATGTGTCGAGATAAAAAAGTAACGGAGATGAAGAAGATAACAAAGAAAAACGATAATTTCCTCTGTTTTAACAGAATGAAACCATTACAATGATGCTTAGAAGTCATATATACATAAAAATTTACAGTAATTATCATATAAACACGTTCCAGCATCATAAGAGATGCTAAGGATGCGGAAGATGAGGAGGAGAAATGTATATTTATCCTGTGCTTTATTAAATAATTATTAATTATTCTAGTTTTAACAGGATAAACTCTCAAAATGATGCTCACAAAACTGAACACAAATAAAGAGATGAAGCTTACGAGACGATAGAGATGCAGATAATAACGAGGAGAGGTGATCATTTATTCTATATTAATTATTAAATAATTATAGTTTTTAACAGTATAAAACAGTATAAAATAATTCTTACGAAGCCTCATATACAGAGAAATATACTGTAGGCCTACTGTAGTTTTAAATATATATATATAAACATATATTCTAGAATCGTATAAGATGCTAGAGATGCAGTAAACACTGTTCTAGCATCTTAAGTGATGCTAGGGATGGAGAAGATAAGGAAGAGAAGTGAGTATTTATTCCGAGTTAAGAATTAATTAATTATTTTAGTTTTAACTCGTTAAAACTGTTAAAATGATGCTCACAAAGCTGTATATACAAACACAAGCAAAGAGATAAAGCATACGAGATGATAGGGATGCAGATGATGACAAGGAGAAATGACAATTAATTATGTAAAGAATTTGGAAATGTAAATTCGGATAATGCTATCAATTGAATATATTAAGATAAGGAATAATAAATTTGATTGGTTCAATAAGGCGATACGTATGAAAGAGGCCATTATGAAATATTTAAAGCAGAAAGAATCAATATTTAGTAAGATAATTAAATAGAGAAGATGTCTTGAAGTATGTAAAAATGTTTTTTAAGTTCTCAAGTTGAAAAATTCAATTTATAAATTGTGATAAACAACTTGTGTAAGAAGAAATAATAATTATAAAAAAGATAATTTATCAAACCCTTTTAAATTTTTTATTATTCATATTTTTTACATTAAATAATACCATAAATACCATAAAACAGAGTTATTTCGCTTCAATTTTTAATGATTTTCACATTAAAAATTAAATTATATTTTCTTCTAAAGTTAATTAAAGATACACAAATGCAATTTATTTAATTGTATTTAATTTATATTATTTATTTCCAAGGATATTGTCTGTTATTGATTTTTTAAAAAATGATAAGGTCTAAGAGAAAATATATTTAAAGAAATGAAATTAATTAATTTTTTCAAATTCAAATTTTTATGTTCTTCCAATAAAATTACTTAAATCGATTTAATAAAGTGATGCAACAATGGAAATTGATTATTAAATGAAATTGAACGAAAATAATTGAAACGTAAATTAATTCGTCGGCTCCGCCCTCTTATTTGCATAACCCTCCCAATTTTATGTTAATTTTTTTAATTAAACAGAATTGAAATTATTTATATATGTTGGTTATTATTTTAAATATTTTATTTTACAAATAATTATAATAAATTTGGGCAGAGGTAGGCAGAAAACAAAACAGATGCCAGCAATTAAATGACCTAAATTTCACTAATAATTTATGCTAATTTTTCCTTAAATCCCAAGAAATTAAGATTAATTAATTAATAAGAAGTGCTAGCACATTGTAGGTTATGGTCGTGGGTTGGCATCTCTCCAACGTGGATTTTCCCGGGTCTTCCTCACGTGTATAACACCTAAAATGGGGTAGTTACCCTAAGAAAGTTCTCTTTGCAGGAATACCTCGACAGATCGTCCATTGCAGTAAACAAAACCAAATAAATCAACCCACCCACAATGTGCAGTCCCTCATATCACTTGAAGAATGATGGACAGCCCCATTAAGAATCAGCTTGGCACAATATGGAAGCACCTCAATAGGATTGATCATGCACCAATAGTAAACAATCCCTAGCTACAATCCTTACTACAGCTGGTTAATGAGGTTAAGGTATCATCCTACCTTTCAGGACTCCGGAATTGAATCCTGGCGCGCGACTCCTGAAATTTTTTGAGTGGTCTGGCCAGGATATATCAGGCTTCTCTTCTCACCATCCGTCTGCCTCTATTGTGGGTCTTGACGAATCCTTGACAGATATTATTAAAAGGCCGTCTTAGTGCCCATTATATTATTTATAAATTATAAAGTGTAGGCCAGATTCGAAACCGGATTCCTCATAGTCATATGATACAATACTTTCTTACTACGGTATTTTAATTTAGACAAAAATCTAATTAAGTTTTGAATTATAATTTAAACTTTTAGACATGTTTAACTAAATACTACTTAACAATATTCCTTAACTGATACTAGTGACATGTAAACAATCATCGGGTCAATTTAAGAGATTGGCTAATTACAATTTAACCATATTTAACATTAGTTTATCCCCTTCATCAAATTTCCAGCTTCTCTTCATCATTTAGCAAATAGGAATGGAAAATTATACACAGTCGAAGCTGTATAACGGCCGCTCTCAACAATGGCCACTTCTAAATACGGCTGCGGCCATCTTTTTTAGGAACATTTCCTTTTGAAACGCGCACAAAATAATCTCCGAACAACGGCCATTTCTTAATGTTCAGTAACCGTTGTTCACAGGTTTGACTGTATAAAAGGAGTGCTATTTCACATGTTTATTGAGCCCTTAAACGTATAGAAACGCATAAATTCGTTAAAAATAATTAAGAAAATTTAAAATTTATTCTTCAAGACAGGATGCCCATTAAAAAACATAATATTATCTGTACGAAAAGGATATAAAAGATAAAGAAATATGTATATATAAAATCCAGCAACGAGTTGCCTAACTTTCCTGGCACAAAAAATTTAAAATTGTGGTGACGCCATCTGTTAAGATATTTTATTAAAAATTTCTATATTTTTAATTATTATAAAACGGCAAAAAGCTTAATTTTGAGATAGGAATGAATTTTATTTTTAAAAAATTGTAAATGCTTATAACAAGTAAAATCTTCATTAACTCCGACCCACTCGAGACATGACACGACTTCCTCTATCTTTCCACCCTTTCGACCTTTCACCTCCATAATTTAACAGCATCAACCTCTCTAATACACAAACCTTCCTGCAAAATTTCAGAAATTTTGGACGAAAGACAAGAGTTTTTAAGCTTTAAAGTGGGCAAACAATATCGTGCCCCCCACTCATTAACGTTCATACATACAAAAACCAAGATTTTTACATTTTTGGACCTTGAAACGTCATATTTTCCTTCTGTTATATATAACAGCCGGGAAAGTCATTGTGTGTATGTGTTTTTCTGCGCGCGCGCGCGCGCGTGTGTGTGTGAGCGAGAGAGAGATAATAGAAAGCATTTTACAACCTCAACTATTTTTTATAACCTATTTCCTGAAACTTTAAAACATGCCAAAACACCCAAGTGGAAAGCTTACGATTTCAATGTTTCAAATGTAGAAACCTTTAAAAGGTTTCTACGAGGCGTATATTTTGATTGTGTGCCACATTTTTATGAAGATGGAGAGACGAGATGACAAATATAGAGCAGAAAGCTAAAAAATATATTATTTTCATACGGATTAATATAAAAACTTTGCATGAAAAAGGTTTGAAAAAATAAAATTTACCTCGTGTCATTCAGATTATTTGAAAAAAAATTAAATTCAAATAAATTAAATCAACCAACTATTGTTCTTGATTTTCAAATTTGAATATAAACAACCAATAATCATTCTACATTCTAATTTCTTAATAAGATAACGTCAATGAATGCTGTAATTTTTATTATTTTTTAAACTTCGGTAAGTTAGTTACTAATAATTAATAATCTTGAACAATAATTAAACACACACCAGCTCTTAAATTAATATTTTCAAGTTAGTAAAACTAATTAGGCATTTGTTTATGTGTTCAATTTTAAATAAAAATTGATTGTTAATTTAAAAAAAATAAATAATTAAAATTAATGAAATTTTAAAAATTCATCGTGGGGAAGAGAAAAATAAGATTTTTAAATAATAAATATTCATGATTTGTTTATCATAACCAAACATTAAAATAAAGATAAATAGTAAAAATAATTATCTACAATGAACAAAGGATGAAATACTTTTTTCCTCCTGTCGAAAAAACCGAGGGGAGAAAAAAATAGGGAAAAATGGGAAAAAATCATTAATATTAAAAGTTAAAAGAAAAATATATTTTAGATGATTTTCAACAAAAGATCAATTAATCAAAGAAAAGACATTTGACTTCTTCAAGCTGGGTGTTCTTCCCTTCTTTCTATTGTATGGATTTTGATTCATCTATTGTTATTTGTCAATTTGTCATGTGCAGTTGATGTGGGAAGACATTCATTGTAATCATCGATGCACACCGGTGACATCAACAGAAGACACTAGTTTTTTACTCCCTCAAAACTACTTTTGTATATGTTCTGCACGTGTGTAGATAAGCGAGAACCTTCATATTCAATAAATAAATAAATAAATATAAAAAGTAATAATCTATCACCATTGTTTTTGTCTACAAAAAAGTAATTGCTTTAAACGCGCGCGCAGAAAAAATACCCCTTCGTCCCCCACTTTAGCACTGTGCTAAATTTATCCCCGGTTTTATATTCAATTTATAAAATTAAAATATTAAAGCGAATGTCGTGTTTTTTTCCTTTTCTTATTTAATTTTTTTGGGGAGAGATCGAAGTGAGGAATGGCCTGGCTTTTATAAATCCAATCACGCAACAAAAACTGTCAAAGAATGAAGATTTTTTGATGTAATGAGCCGAAACCACACACAAAAAAATGTAGTATCTTCTTTCTTACAAGTACGGATTGCATCCATAGTATCGTCACGTTTTGTGGGGAAAGCTGTCATTCGTGACTTTATGACAGAAAAATCCTAATTGGCAATATAACCAATAATGAGAAACACTTATGTGTTGCAGTAAAGTATGACACGACTTTTCGCTGTTTTATGATTAAAAAGGGGAAACGAAAAATAACCCTGCAGTGGTTTTTTTTATAAGTATTTTCATTCACAAATTAACGAGTTTAGAATTTTGAAATAAAAAGATTTCATTGGTTGAATTCGTTTTTTAATTTTTGAAATGGAATGTGTTAATTGGTTATAACGTTGAAAAGAAGGGCATTGATTGGTAATTATTTAAAATTTTTGAAATAGAATACTGAAACTAGAAATTATCAGTTAACGCAATGTGTTAATAGAGTGCCAACTATTGAGCAATACGTGCAATAATATATAGCAAAAAGATACTGTTTTAAACATAAATTCCTCTAAAATCCATAAAAAAATAGCTCAGATATTTCAGGAAAAACGTTTATAATTGCATTTTTTCCTGTTTTGTAATTTTATTCTTTAAAAATATTTTATATTAATTGGATAACATGCTTACATCTTTAAAACAAACGAAGATAATTGGATAATCTCTTTGAATTTTAAAATAACGAGAGTTTTAATTGACTAGCTTTTAAACTTTTAAACAGAAAACGTTAATTGGTTAAAATTCACATTTTTTTTTAAATCGATAGAAAATAAAGTAATAACAGTTTATATTTACAAGTAACGAGCGCTAATTAGTTAACGATTTTAAAATTTTGAAATAAAGATGTTTGATTGGTTTGATTAAGTTTAAAGTTTTGACATGAACGTGTTAATTGATTAAATATTGAAGTGAAGGGCTCTGATTGGTTATTGCTTTTAAATTTTTTTAATTAGAACGTGTTAATTAGTTAAAATATTAAAAATAAAAACGTAAACCGATTAAAAATATTTATTATTGCTGTTATTTTAAGTAAAAACACACATTCCATTACTATTTAATTTATATTTTAATTTTTATAATTATAGAAGTTAAACTTGTAATTTCCTTGCTATTTAAGGAAGTTCTGTTTATTCAATAAACTTTTTGACCTCTAAAGTAATTTAATATAAGAGAGTTTATAGTGAACCATTATGTATAATTCACAACAATACTTTGAATTTTTTCCCCTCCTTTTAACTAGCGAGGAATGTATAAATGCAGAAACTTAATTTACTAGCTGTATGTCAGTTATCTAGCATCATAATGTCTTAGATCAGACAGAAATTACTCGGCTGATACAGTAATTACTAGTCTATACAGGTTATTACCTTATCAAGCAAATAATAAGTTTACAAAAGAGAATATAACAACAGATGTTGTAGACATAATTCATCTTTTTGGTCATAAAATTAATAAAAATTATTATTATTATTATTACTATATTTATCATCAATCATAAAAATTGATGACCCTCATCCCTCTTTTCTTTTTTGACTTTCTGAACTTTCAGACAAAAGTTTAGGAAATTGTTCTTATTTTACTATGTCAATTATTTTTAAAAAAATAAAATT